>NC_062214.1:132034411-132336457 GCF_902686445.1 Sciurus carolinensis | reverse complement strand
AGTCATGAATCTCCTCCAATTCCTGGGAGACCTCTCCCATCTCCTAGCTATCATCTTGCTACTGCTTAAAATCTGGAAGTCTCGTTCATGTGCTGGGATTTCAGGGAAGAGCCAGGTCCTGTTTGCTGTGGTGTTCACTGCCCACTACCTGAACCTCTTCACCAACTACATCTCACTTTACAACACATGGGTGAAGGTGGGTCTACATAGCCTGCTCTTTCACCATGGTCTGGATGATTTACAGCAAGTTCAAAGCCACTAACGATGGGAACCAGGATACATTTCGGGTGGAGTTCGTTGTCTTCCCATGGCCATCCTGTCATTCCTGATCAACCATGACTTCACCCCTCTAGAGATCCTCTGGACCTTCTGTATGTACCTGGAGTCAGTGACCATCTTGTTGCAACTGTTCATGGTGAGTAAGACTGGTGAGGCAGAGACCATCACGAGCCACTACTTGTTTGCATTGGGTGTCTACCGCACCCTCTATCTCTTCAACTGGATTAAGTGCTACCACTTTGAGGGTTTCTTCGATTTCATGGACATCGTGACCGACCTGGTCCAGTCTTCCCTCTACTGGCGGAATGAGACTCTTTGCCCCTAACCAGCAGGAAGAAGCTACAGAAGAAAGACCATCATTCTATCCCTAGTACCTATAAAAACAAAAAGGGAGGAATATTGGCATCAGATCTGCTATTTTGCTGCTACCATTATTCTGCCTCCCCCATACCACTTTACAACCCAGATTGTTAGCCAGAGAACTTCCTAGCCAGTAATTGGCCCAGATTGTTAGCCTGCAAACCTCCTTGCCAGCCATTGGTCCATTGTTATTAGCCCATGAAATGCGACTGCTTAAGAATAGCTCCCCTGCCATTCTCTCTCTCTCTCCTCCTCACTTTCATTCTCTCTCTCCCTCTCTCTCTCTCTCACACACACACTCACTCTCTCATTTTCTCTCTCTCGCTCACCCTGCAGGCAGACACTCTGTCTGTCTGCTTAATAAAATCTCTTGCCTGAGTTCCTGCATCTGGAGTGGTTTCTGTGTGCTTTCAGGGGATAGTGATACACCTTAATATTTGGAGAGCATTGGAAACATTTTTAAATTAAAATTAAATTACTGTAGTTTCACATTATCAAAAATGCAATGAGATAATCTATTATAGATAGGAATAAATGCATGAATTCTATTGCAATATAAGACTTACTGAGTAACAGAAAAAGATTAAAATGTCTTAATATGACAACATGAGTCTCACAAAAAGGAATTTCTTTTGTAGGAAGCAAGAATTGAGACAATTTTTATTCTGTCAATTCAAATTAAAAACAAAAATTAAATGAAGGATTTTTCCTAAAGCAGAGGGAAAATTAATTCACCTCCTACTTCCTTGACCTCCAGCAACATGGAAAGTATTAACTTAAAAGTTTGCTTCTTGCCCTTTTCCTCCCATTTCTGAGATGATACCTGAAACTCAATAGAACCTAATAATTAAAGAATAATTTGCTGATGGTGAAACACTTTTCATTTCACTAAATAGATTTGAAAATAGAAATTCACTAGCACTGATAATTTCAGGGATCCTGATGCCAAGAATGGGTTGACATCAGCCAGGTTTTTGTGTGACTATCTTCAATGACTGCTCAGGCTTTTGGGGGTTAGCCAAAGCCAAAACATGTTCTCCAGGCTGTTGCGTTTTGCATTGAGAGTGCTTCAGTTAGCAGGACTACGTGCTCTATAAAAGAAGTGGAGAAGGCAAAGGAAAACCCAACAAGAGGAAATAAAGCATTTGCCTGCTGTTCTTTGTATGGTAACAATCTTTGGCTATCTGGAAGTCATCAAAACAAAATTATGGAGAGGAAATCCAGACAAGGTGCCCTAGGGGTAGACCTTTACTCCTTCTGGCACTAGTTTTGACCTTCATAATCAGCCATATCATGAGTGATGCCTTACAATGACAGTTGATAATCTGGTGAATGAACAAATGAATGGCCAAACCAGGAAACAGACTCATCTACCTCAGTAAGTAAGCTGTTTGTTGAAGCAAATTCTGGGAACTGTAAGGCAGTGAAAGGACTAAGTGAAGACTGGTATCTTCCCTCAAGTTACCTCTGAGAAGTTCATCTTCTTTTTGGTGTCCACTGTCTTGGCTTGATTTGATTTTCCCCCTGCTTTGCACAACCTCAAATTACTTGAATTATGCTAGTAGCAGGAATGCAAGTAAATGACTATTTCTCTGAAACCATTCATATATATGCCAGATATTAAGGAAGACTTCACAACTCATCACACCTTGAAGTAGCAGGCACATATTAGCCTGAATCTACAAATTATCTGGGTATGGAACTGAGCTCTCAATTTTAATTTTGGAAGGGGATTTGAAAACCATGAGGTGTACCCTTTCCCAGTGAAGCATTACTATTTCATCTGAACTTGTCCTAAATTATTTTACTAACTTTAAAGGGCAACCTTCTATCGATTTTGCTTGCTTCACACAATGACAAACTATGCAGACAAAGAAAATGTTCCTTGGTAAGGAGAAGGTTTGTGGCATTTAGTGGTTTATTGTGAGCCATTTTAGCATCATTGAAATATAATACATTTTGAAATGGATGCCCTATCTGGATAACTTCTTTCTTCTCTTGGTTCTTTGAAATACTGCTAAAGCCTGAAAAATAAAGGGAATCTATTACCATTTTTTGTGATTTCAAACTGTAGTCTGTGTGGTTAAATGAGATATCACTTATCTTAGTATTCCAAGGATGCACTTTGGAATTTATCTGGGAGAACTCAGGATAGTGTTATTCTAGGTATGCTATAGTACAGAATTCTGAACGGTTGGGATTCTAAGGTTTTAATGCACACTGAACTTTAAGAGTTTATATCTACACACACACACACACACACACACACACACACACACACACACACAGAGATGCCCCTAGTTCTCTGTAGTTAAGTGTACTGCTAGAAAGTTTTATATAAGTCAAACTATGCCATGGGAGTGAATAACCAACTTTTAAACACACATTTTACTTACTTGCTTGGCCAATGTCAGAAGAATGAAATTTGGATTGACCCCTCATACTGAAATATTCAACAGTGAAAAATATTTCCTTTTCTCAAGATGACAGTAAAAATTTATTCTTTTCTTTAGGATGTATGGCTTCTATAAAAGAAGGTAAATAATGCACTTTGTATAAATCAGAAACCAGCTCAAAGTCCTGAGAGTTTCAGGTCAAATCCAGTTACTATTCTAAACAGGTTAAGGAGGTAGAGTGGGCAGATGATAGGTCCAAATACCATAAACCTTTCATAAGAGGAGCCACGAAGACTTACAAATAACTATGAGAAAATAAGCATTTTGTTCATATGTCAGGAAAAAAGAAGAAAGGAAAGAGGGAGGGAGGAAAGAAAGAGGGAGGGGAACAGAATACAAAATGGTTCATCAACATAACTCAGGCTACAGTATTGTGTACACTGGTTGCTACTTAGGTTTTGATCACAGGAACACTGCCAGGAGATCTTCTAAGCTTTTTTGACCCATACAGGCATTTTGATAAATTTTCTTTCAAGCAGCTGATAAGGAAACTTTATCATTGCAGCCTCCGAGGTAAAAGCCAGACCAGGGACTAAGAAGACAAGGGAAGAGCTCTGAGAGAATGGGGGTCGGGTCCAGTTGTGGATGCAGAAGGAGGTTAATAGAATGCCCTGGAGAACTGTATCAGAAAAGATCTTTGTTGTTGAATATGTTTATTAACCATTTATAAGATGAGGTGAATAAAGAAGTGATATTACTCAATGACCCTAAATTTTCAGCCCAATAAGGACCACAGGGACTCTAGCAAGACTTAACAAAACTAGGTAATTGGACAATCTGATGAAGATGAAATCTGAAACAGGCAAGTGAGAGGTGATGCACATCTGAAAGAACAATTTAAGCTAATCATACACAGTGATGGGCATTGAATTAGCCATAACCTTCCAAGAAAAAGATCATGAGCTTTGCTCAATGTGCAACAGGGCTAAAAATAAGTCTCTGGAAGAGGAGTGAGAATAATGTGGAAAATATTAAGGTGCCATTATATAAATTGACAGCATATCCTTGTCTAGAATATTATGTTGGGTTTTTGTCACCTCATCATAAAAATGGAATGGAAGAAACAGAAAAATGCACTGAAGGTCTAGCTGACTAATTGGAAATATAGGGCATGCTTCATTATGAAGGGAATATTTTATATCCCATTTAAAGATCTCCTGTTGCAAGAATCCTATAGTGATGTAAAAGACAGGCATTTATGACTCTCAATAGCATCTGAGGTATTCCCATTAAGGAGAAAATAAGCACTCACATTTTGTACAGCAGCCTCTAGACTTGGGTAATCAAGACATTTTCATCCCCAAATAGTGTCTTGAGTCCTGTCGAAAGTAGAAGAACTTGGTGGCATCTTAAAAAAAAAAAAAAAGAAAAGAAAAGAAAAGAAAGAAAACGAAAAAAGAGAATGTCTTGGAAAACTTTTGATGAAAGTTTCTACACCTATAAAATTATAATTGGTATTCATAATAATTCCAGGTCACTGCATGATTCTTAAAACACTTTCATTAAAAATAAACCCAGACACACACACACACACACACACACACACACACAGTTTCATTCAGTATAACTGAATAAGTAAAATGTGACCTAATTTCCTAAAACTTGGACATTAATTTATGGTAGATATAATAATTTACTCACCATATTATTTGTTTTATTTAATTTTTTATTTAGCCTTAGAACCCCATCCAAATTAACAAAGAATGAAATTGGGGTAAAGAGGAAATAAAACCATGAGACTGAGAAGGGGAAGTTAAGACAGTGGGACTCATCTCTGGGGGTTGGGGCAAAGTGGGTTTTCCATCTCCACTGTTTTCTTGGTATGTACACACAGTCCTAACTCTTAGAATTTTCTGTGAAGGAGGAACTGGGAAATAACATCCAAAATAAAGTCAAAAAGAACCGAGAATGGTTGTTGGCACATACCTGTAGTACCAGATACTCAGGGGGCTGAGGCTGGAGGATCCTTTCAGTCTAGAGTTCAAGGTTGAGGTCAGCCTGGGCAACATAGTGAGACAAAACAAACAACAACAGAACAAAAGAAAACATCATCAACAAGAAGAAAACTGAATCTAGTTTTTGAACTTTATAATGGTGCAAAAGCAATATTAATTCAGTAGAGACTATGCTTCAAATTATGATTTTTTATCTTTTTCTGAGCTAGTGATATGTGGTACAATACTCTCTCCAGATGGTAGGCAGCGGCAGTCATCCAGGAGAGCTCCCAGCCAGCCACAGGATCAAGGAAAAGATCCCTCTCTCTACAGTTGTTTTAGTCAGCTTTTGTATTACTGTGACCAAAATACTCTACAAGAATAAGTGAGAGGAGGGAATGCTTATTTGCGACTCAGAGTTTCAGAGGTATTACTCCATTGTTTTGGGTCTGAGGTAGGTAGCATATCATGAGGGAGGAGCCTAGCAAAGGAAAGTCACTCAGCTCATGTGGGGTCAAGAAACTGAGATAGTTGGGGAAGGGGCTTCAGGGAAAATGCACCCTTCCAGAGCATGCCCCCAGTGACTCATCTCCTCCAGCCACACCCACCTGCCTCCAGTTACCACCCAGTCAGTTCAAACTAGGATGGTCGGTTTAGGTTACAGTTCTATAATTAAATCATCTCACTTCTGAACATTCCTGCATTAATGCAGGAGCTCTTGGGGAACACCTCATATCCAAACCATAACAATAGTGTCATTGTGTTGCTAAGCTATGTTTGGTGGGATAGATATATTAAATTCATTTTTGACATGATATTTTGAACTTATGATGAGTTTATCAGGATATAACCCCATTTTAATTTGAGGAGCATCTGTAGTTGGTAGTGGGAATAATAACCAAATTGGGCTATATTTCTCCAAGAATTGATTAAAAAAACAAGCTACTGACAAATCAGTTTCATGATTGTCTATAATAGTATAGCTCATACTTTTTTTTTTCCTGGGAAGTCTGTTTATATACACAAGTGGCACTTTGGAAATAGTTTCTTCCAGAATGACAATAGACCCTTTATTGCCTTAGGGGATAATCTCTACCAGAATATAAACCCTAATCATACTTTCCATAAACTACATGAAATGTATTTTAGCATTTGTTTTTGTGTCTAAAATGTCATCTGGGTTGTTCTTGAAGAAATAAATGGAGACCAACCAAATAAGAATAAGCAAACCCCGTTTACTCAGAGCTTTCTATGACAAGGCAGTCAGTCAGACTCTGTTGCTTGTGTTTTGGCAGACTCAAAGACAGGAAGAAGAATGGGAAATCTTTATAGTGTAGGAAAGGAAAGGCTTCCCCAAATGGGAAGTTGTAGGTGAACTAACTAGAAGCAGGGCATCCCATGTGATTGGTTTGGTGTGCTTATTTGGCTTTTTTTGGTTGGTGCTAACTTGGAAGCAAGGATGGAAATTAGAAAAGATGTCAGTTACTAAGTCCAGGCCATTTAGGGGTGACTATTCCAAAGGTTATTGTTTAGATGCCTGAGTTAGAGAGATAGCAGTCTGCTTTCCTACAAGTCTGACTTATAGGTGGTTGGTTGGTGGAAATGGGTTGGTTTTCTGGGCCGTTTATTGCAGGTTGTGAGATCAGAGTTCTTTTTTTTTATATGGTTTGGCCATCGTCCATCAATCTCTCACTTTGTAAACAACAAATAAAATAAGTTTGCATTGTGAGAGAATTGAACTCCCATATGCATCAGACTTCTATTTTTGTGTAGAATTTTTAGTTTGCTAAAACCTGAAATAAATCATTGCCAAAAGAAGAAATCTTTTGGAAGTCTCAGATTATGGCTACTTCTGCTTTGGGCAAGAGATGACTTTTTCCTTTGAATAAAGGAAAATTATAGGACATAAAGTTAAAAATATGACAATATTTGGGGACAAAAGTCCACCTTTCATTTAAAACTTGAGTCTATAGTTTTATAATATTGATTAAAGAGCGTAGCTTTTGAGTGTGAATTCACTGTGAATTAGGCTCTTTTGAAAGAAACTTGTGGTAACTATTTTCAGGCCACCAGGGTGCCATTTCAGGGAAACTGTTGATATTCTAACTGATCAAAAGAGATTGCATGGCTTCTCAAGGGCATTAGTTTCCTCCCCCCAGGGAAACAGTATGAACTAGGAAGATTTGCTTTAGCAATGAAGAAACTTTGACTGATAGATTGTGTAATACTCAATATCTTCAGTTGAAAGGTATTAAGCAAACGGAAAATGCTAATTTCTGTCTAGGTGCTAGTACTGACATTTAGCCATGTATAATATACTAACACAATTAACTAAAATATACCGTTCTGAAATGTGCTATAACCAAATGCACTATATTTTTCATATGATTTGCAATTTCCATGGAGAGCTCATTTGGATTACGTTTATAATATTCATTTAGCAAACTCCATTAGCAATGTTTACAAGTGCTTATGGATCCAGTAAATGAGTTTGCGGATGTGCTGTGAACGAAGCTAAATGCATCCATTTGTATATGGGATCTAATGCATAAACTCATTCCAATCAGGCAGGGTGTATAGCACATTAAACTGTAACTTGGGAGTCTGGATTTTATGTGGTTCCTACTTCCCTCATATGACTGAATTGATTAACCTTTTGGTTTCTTGATTTTCCCTGAAGGGGAAATCTCATTGAAACACTGGATTAATATGAGCAGCTGAGCATAAGAATTCTTAGGGGCAAACAAACAAACAAATAAACACACAGAATAGAGAGATGTTGATTCCATCTCCTCCTGGTTGTAAGTTAGATTTTTTAGTGGAAAAGTATTGTATCACACTCAGTTTGCTAGAATACCAATCACATTAATAGGGCTGAAAAAATTTCCACATCTTGCAAAAGGGACTAACCCCAAAGTTACAAATCTCAGAGATGATTAAGATGGCAAATTTTATGGTACATGTTTTTTTTTTAACACAATTTAAAAAAAACAACAGTAACAAAACCAAAACACTTTTAAGTATTTATATTTGGGTGGCTGATTCTTTTGATGGGAAAGGTCTGGAGGCCTGTTAGAAAGGAGAAAAAAAGTCCTTTGTTAGATAGCTGAAGATCTATACAAACTATGGATTTACCAGTTCTTGAGATGTAGGCTTCTAGGTCATTGTTCACCCTAGGTCTAGACAGGGGTAGACGTTTGGGACCTGGGTAGAGTAGACCAGCAATTCCCAGATCTGTGGAGAGTTTCAGGATTAGAAAGAAATCCTATTATCATAATTGCTAACATTGATCATAGACTCTAAGTACTTTGCAGGTAATCACAACAATCCTACACTGGCAGTTGTTATGATTTTCATCTTCATTTTACAAATGAAACTTAGGTTTAGAGAAACTAAGTGACATGTCTTAAAGTCTCTCAGCTACAAAGGGGCAATGCTAGTGTTTGACTCAGGCTCTCTTTCTCCAGAGCCCCTGTTCGTAACCACTGTATAACAGATAATGGACATTTTCTTTATAGCTTACATGGAGGTACAAAAATGGACTGAAATAAAAGCATCAGAAATTTTTTGCATGTTCAAGTAGCTAGAGTTCTAATTCGGGTTTGGTGAAGATATAGGGTATAATTCTCCATCTTGAATCTAATTTAGAGGCAGGATCCAGCAATTTAAGTAATCTTTGATTTGATAAGAAACTTATCAAACAGTGCCATCCAACGAGGATATTTTCTTGTCTTCTTTCAAAATCGAGTTGGGAATTTGAGTTATTATTTAACATTTTTCACAAATATAGTTTTTTTTTCATAGAACACAGATGCTCTTGATTCCCTAGCAGTCACCATCTGTACCTCAATTTACATTTCCCAAAACACTGCTGACATCTGTTTAAATGCCAATCTCTCCCCAACTTTGTAGGATTTTAGCTCAAAAATGATATCTTGGACTGATTTGGAATTTCAAAATTGCACTAATTTTCATCAAAGTGCTCAATGGCCACAGGTACACAGGCTTTGTCTACCTTTCTGAAAAGGTTTCCACAAAATGGAGTTAATATTGAAAGTGACCTATTGTTTTCAAGGGAACATGGGTCCAAATTATTAGGTTAGACCTTTCATCTCTGAGAAAAGGAAGGAAAATTCTGTGTCTCATGGAGTGATTTCTGGGGGATTAGGAGTTCTCCCAAAGAATCACTGCCTGATTCCTTCCCTTAGCTTAATTATTAGTTCCTTTTCTACATCAATGTCTGACTTTCTCAAGTGACTCATCACATCAGGGGAGGCATGGGGAATACATCTGGGGATAGAGACAGTGTGGAACGTGAGGGCTGGGTGAACAAAGGGACTGAGAGAGAATCATGAGCTGAGGGATACTGAAGTTTTTTAAAAGACATAGAGAAAGTATGACCCTAAATGAGTGTTCCTCCTTCATGATAGGCACCCAAACTAAAAATTTATTCCAATGGTACTAGCCCAAAACATTCTTGCAGTTGCTTTCAAGTTAGGGGCACATTCCTTTGAAATTTATCAATGAAGTCAAATTTTATCCTTTCAGGATAAATTTGATTTGTGGAAAAATCCCAAAGTCACCTGGAATGTTATAAAACTATAAGTGGGTTTAAAGGAACATTTTTTTTCCTATGTGTTTTGCAAACTGATTTTCAGACCACAATGTCAAAAGACAAACTCCCAAAGTATTTTACAATGACACCATCAGGAGACTACGTCTGTCTTCTCTCAAGAGGAATTCTTCATGGAAAGCATAAATTTGGTCTTGTTTGTATTTCAAAATCAGATAGAAGTGGGCTTTAGATCTGGCTTCAAACATTTCAAGATATATGACTTGGGTTTAACCATGTTAGACCTCAGTTATTTGTCTCATGTGTGAAATAGAGAGGTGATCAACCTTGTGGTATTGTGAGGATTAAAAAGGATAGTGTATGAAAAGATCTTTTCCCTGTGCTGGGCTTATCATAATCTCTTGATATAACAATACTAACGCATATCCCTCTTCATAGCCTCAAGGTAGACATATGGCTTCTGTTCTTATGAGATGCAGTGTGTCTTAGTCCATTTTGTGCTATTTTAACAAACTACCTGGGTATTTATAAATAGTAAACATTTATTTCTTATAGTTCTGGAAGCTGGGAAGTCTAAGATCAAAGTACAGGCAGGTTTGGTTATGGGGTGAGGGCTGCTTTTTGTTTCTAGGATGGCATCTTGAGGCTGCACCCTCTGTAGGAAAAAAGTGTTGTATCCTCACATGGCAGGAGGTGGAAAGGCATGCTAGCCAGCTAGACAAACACTTCAGGAAATCTTTTGTAAGGGCCTTAATCCTATTAATGAAGGAGCCCTAATATCTTAGTTACCTCTTAAAGAACCCATCTCTTAACATTATTACACTGGCAACCCCTGAATTTTGGAGGAGATGTGTTTAAACCATCACAGGTGTGATGCACCAGAAGGAAGGAACTGGAGCCACGTTCTATTATTTATTTGGCTATATTTATTTATTATATAGTCCTAAGCAAGTCGTTTAACTTTTGAGCCTTGAATTTGCCTCTGTAAAGTGGGTAATCTTACCAGATTCCCACGAGTATTAGATATAATACACATAAAAAACTTAGAGTGGTAACTAAGGTTGTTTCAGAAAGGGACCTTAGCATAATAACCTTTTAATTAGGGTCATATTATTCTACAAAGAAAACAACTTTAATAAGGTGCTAATACAAGCAATTTAAAACTGACAAAATTCTAGGTTGCCACTTGGAAATATTTCAAGGAAGAATATATCTCTGGGCATGGCTGCGTCACATCTAGTTTTATTTGTTGCTAGTTTGCAAATCTAGATACCATAGGTAATCTGGTCTGACTTGCATCTTTGAATGGATTTGGTAGGATTCCTAGTGTTATCAACTATGGAACCCAGGAGAACCTTGTTTTCAAGGTTAGGAGTTTTGCTATCTCTACAAACTAAGACCTTAGAGAATAATTTCAGTTGTGAAATACCCAGATTCATCCTTTAAAATGTAAATAAAAATTTAATAGAGAAGGGCACTGCTCTCTTCATCATTTCCAGTATTAAATTTCCCTCAGTAAATCTTTAAGAAAATGTTACAAGAAAAGCAAATCAGACCTGATAGCAACATCTCTCTTTCACGAGGAGAGAATATTCATATTTTCTTTTCATTTTGTTTGGCAAAAGTGTCTTAGTTAAAATGAGATGTCTGACTCATTTCTACAGCCAAATATTTCTGAAATAAAAGTTTGGAGTTATAAAAATTTTAAAAAATAAAATAAAAAATCCAGTTAAATTTAAAAATAAGCTTGTAACTTGCTGATTTCAAATCAAAATGTTTAGGAATAAAATTGTTGTTAAACAAGTCGTTTTTAAAAAAGGAGCAGAATTCTTGCCTCAAATTGAATTTTACAGAGAAGACTAAAACAAAAAACAGATAAAAACAAGACTTCTCTGGTTAAAGATGGAAGGGAGAGGCTCGTCCTTTCCCTTCTATTTCTTTCTTCTTTCTCTCTTCTATCTCCTATGATCCTATAACACCATCTCAGAAACACCAGGGTTCCCAGAAACACAGTTTTGGATCCATGACCTGGTTGTTCCTTTGGCTTCCTCTTTTCCTCCTGTTGATAAAAAGGAAGAGGAGATAAAAGGAAAAAGCAAAAAAGCAGCCTTTAAGGCATACCATGCTAGTCCTGTCAACTTGAGTAGATAGGAGACAGACATGTCTATAGACTGACAGCTCCATCCTCTGTGCTTTGCCCAGGGTCTAGGAGCAGGGGTTCTGAATATAGACAAGATTGATTTCTGTCGGTAGTGAAGTTTCTCCTGGTTGACTAGGCAGATTCCCTTTAATGACTTTCAAATCAAGAGGACAGATACCATGGTCTTACAAAGTATCTCTACTCACGTTTGATAACTGGTCATACTGGCAATTTCCTTTGTCAAAGTACAATGTCAAAGAGAGGTGGGAGGAGAATTTGATTATTATTTAAAAAAAATAGACAGGGACTCTGCTGTGTATCTCTTTAGTTATGAAAAGTTGGTTTCCACCTCCTCCTCTCAGTAAACTGTCCTTGGTGAGGCAGTGGACAGGGAAATGTCACCACAACCCAGCCTCTGCTTCATGCCTTGTAAATGTTGATGTAACCCCTGCAGATATCTCCTCTGGTGCTCTTTAATTGACAAGTGAGTTTTAGAATGCAGTGGCCAGAAATCATCCCATTCAAGAAGTAGGACTGAATTGCTGTATAGCCTAATGACCCAGACCCTGTGGAAGATGAACCTTGCCTGGGATTGGTGCTCTGAAGAGGCCTACTTGCATGGGACCTGCCTGATAGAAGGAGAGAAAGGCAGGATAGTGGGAAGGGAGCTGAGGAGGAGATGCTGAAGGTCAATAATGGGAAGCTGGTTCTTCAGCTCCTGGTTCTTTGTTGAGAGCAAACAAATTAAAACTGAGAGGCTGTGATAAAAGAATGAGAAATTTGTTGGAATCAAAATGTAGTTTCTTGTGTCAACCCTAACCAAAACAAAGCCTGGGCATTATAAAGAAAGGTGATGATTGCCTGAGTAGCTATCATGAAACACTGATAGAACTACAGCTTGCATACAGGCCACCAAAACTTTATACAAAAAGTGCTTCTATAAGGACATCTGTCCAGATTAGTGTTACCCTGGTTATTAATCATCCTGGCCAAAGATGATTGTTTCAAAATATATGATTTAATCCTCCTCATTTTTCCCTTTAAATCCTCCTTTTTTTTTTTTTTTTTAGCCTCAAGCTCCTTTGAATTCATCCATAGTTTGCCTTTATAGTGCTCTGGTATTTCGAATAAGTATCATTATTCTTTGGAGAACCTTTGATATTTTTTAAATGACAAGGATTGTATCATAGACCCTTAAGGGTACAGCAGAAGAAAGAAATCTGCCTTATTTAAGAAAGGAATTCCAACCTCACATTTAAGAAAAGATAACTAATGGTTCCATGTTCTTTAGGCTGTGTGTCTTTGGTCAAATTACCTAACCTCTCTAGTTAAACATTTGATTCTTGCAAAGGTAAAATAAATTCCAGTGTTTCCCAAACTGCCTGTGTTGAAGGACCAGATTTATTTATTTATTTAAATTTCTAGTCTGTTATTGATTGATATTTTTATAAAATACAATACAAATTGGTTCCCAGGAATACTTAAATCTCCTACCAGGTGTGGTGGTGCACACCTGTAATCCCAGGGGCTAAGGCAGGAGGACTGCAAGTTTGAGACCAACCTCAGTAACATAGTGAGATTCTAAGCAACTTATCAAGATCCTGTCTCAGAATAGAAAGTAAAAACTGGGCTAATGATGTGACTCAGTGGTTAAGTGCTCCTGGGTTCAATCCCTGGTACCAAACAAAGAGATACTTAAATCTCTTATTCTTAAATTCAACAGACATAATGTTAATTTGTTAGGTTGCTTTTAAAGTTTCTAAACCACCACTTTGCATTTCTACACTATTTTCTTGCACACCAGCCTGGTTACCAGAATGTAGACTAGATGTGGCATTATCCTTGGTACGGATAGATGCCATGTTCCTCACCTGGTAGGGGTAAATGATATTAATGGAATAGTAGAACTGTACCTGTATTTGACAATCATTGCCATAATTTTTATATTTCCTTTTGGTGTAACCATTAATCACTACCTTTGTAAGTCCATGCATAGGAAGGAGGAGAGGATAGTTAAAACCAACCTCTCTTGAAAGACTGAGAAATGGTGGGTTACAGGGACACCATTTCCCCAGGGACACGTTTCAAGTTTTGGGAGTTAATCCATCAGCCAGGCACAAGTCTTGGGACAGTACTTTAAAAATGTCAACTGAAAGCCTCGAAAACAAACTTCCAGTGTGGGGGACAGTTTTGTATTTGCAGCACAATTTATCAGGATGATGCTCCAGGGGTGAGGAGGCTTGTGAATTTAATGCCCCTCCCACCCCCAGGGCCGCTGGACAGTGAGGGCAGCACAGTGTTAACACTCAGGCTTGGAGGCACATGGACACAGGTGTGAATGTCTACTTATTGCTAGTGAGAGAACACAGATGTGGTTATTCAAATTCTCCAAGCCCCCGTTTTCTCCTGTGCAAAGTAGGGAAGTAGGGGGCTAATAATGCTTTTTTTTTTTTAGTGCTGCTGAAAGGATTAAATGAAATAATCTCCTTATGCTTGACAATTTTTAAACAACTGATGATAGCTCTAAGACCCAAGCCAATGGCTTAATTTAGTGAAGCCAACCTAGCACATGGCTAAGATTTCCCCTGGCAACACGGACCGGAGAAGACCGTGGCAGCAACATAGCCCTTCCTGGACAAAGTAGAGGAAAAGAACCCCAAATCTCAGCATACCATCATTAAAATGTTTCTGACCCTTAAATTAAGACTTTCCCTGTAGCTATCTAACACTCTCTCTCCTTCCCCTCACCCCAGCTGTGAAAAAGATGGTTATAATATGGAAAAATGAGTGGAAGTCCTGAGTACCTCCTCCAAGGTGAGGAAAACCGCAGGGGTTGAGCATGAGCCTGGGGAAGCAGGAGGCCCCTCTTTTTCCTATCTGCACAATGTGCACAGAATATCTGTGATTAAAATTCTTAACACGGTTCCAAAGCATCACCTTCCTAGGTAGATGACTTGCAAAGGCAGGCAGAGATTGAGGAATGATCTGACTCGAGTGGCTCATTTGTAAGAGCTCGAGTAACGCTCCATAATGAATTTGCTATTGACTGTTATAGCAGTGCATTCATTTGGCATTAATGGGCAGGGCCAATGTACAGTCATAGTTATTTTATTTAAATTCAAGCTTTGCTACCAGGCAACTAAATTGCTGCCAAAGGAAAGTGATATGTCAATTTCAAAGGTACTTATTGCCACACCATCTAGAAGCTGAAAAATATAAAGAAAATATCAAAAAATAGGATGCAACTGTACATGCTAACTAATGGTGATGAGCTACTAATGATACACTTTATTTAGAAGGCATAATTAGTAAAGGGGCTTTCCTAAAATGGCATTAGCCCACTTGGGGAAAATTTAAGCTGTAAGGTGGGCCAAAGAGGCTTCAGATACTGATCCTAACTTGTATAATTATGGGGGCAATTTCACTGGGTGTCAATTTAAATTAAGCTTCCGTGGACTCAGTCCTTACCCTATCATCATCCCCAAACTCTTCTCTAGTTCCTTCTGGAACCCTCAGTCCAGGTGTTGTCTCAGATGTGACCGGAAATGAGCCTCCTCTGATGTTTTGTTCTCCTGGTCAAAAGACCTTGAAGTTGTCTCTGTCCTGGTGGCTCCTATGTGAATGCTGCTGAGCCAGTCCAAGATCCCTCTCCTGGATATTGTCTGGATTGACCCTGCTGGCTATGGTCTGAGAAAGGGTTGGGATAATAGTTTTCTATCACCTGGTCTATCTAAAACACAGATCCTCTTGTTTCTTATATTAATTTATCTCTTTTATGGGCTGAAAATTGGTCTACCAAGCTGGGTTTTGTGTGTATGTGATGGGAAGGCAGGTAAGGATAGGTAGGTGATGGAGGTTTCCCTGCATCCATCTCATCTGATTCCTCCCCAGGGAACTTCTATAAAGCCCACAGCATGAATATTACTCATGCAAATAAATATGGTCAAAGTGAAGAGGATCATCCAGTTCCCACTTGCCAGATGCATCTGCATCCTGCCTCTGGTTCAGATTAGGCCCCAGAATGAACCACCAGTTCAGTATATCAATAATTTCTGCCTTCTTGTGAATGAATTTTAAGGACATTTTTCTAGGAGCATGCTTGGATAGAAGAGGACCTGGAGAGTATGGGTCCCTGAGGTAGGAGAGATTGGGGTGGAGTGTCAAAATGTTGACAGTATTAAAACCGTCTTTGACACGTCACTGTAGTACTCCAAGATGGCTCTGCTCACACTCACTGTGAACCAATTTAAGACCAGGCTGGAATGAGGTGGTTAAAGTGAACCAAATACTGAAAGAAAAATTGAAAGTTCAAGTATTCTCATGTGAGTCAACCACTGTGTGGCTTCAGTATGTGGCATTTCTAACAATGAGTCTGAATTAAGACCTCCTTTGAAAAATTGAGATGAAAATCTCTTGTCAGAGAACAATTACCATTCATTTGCTGATTATGAACAATTTCCTCTCAAAGAAAAGTCATACATTTCTACTTCTCATGCCTGTGGCTAAATATCTTTTATCTCCTCCAAAGTTATGTTTCTATAAAGGATTCCCATGTTTCGACTCTGAAGGGAATACCACGGACATTCTGGGAAATCAGATCTCCAGTCACTCCTGCTCCAACCTTGTTTTGAGGGTTAGGAGTGAGGAGGAAGGTGGGGGAGTGGGGGCCACAAAGGACTTGTTCAACCTAGCATATACCTCGCTCGGAGTCTCTTGGCCTAACTCTGTCGTTTAATGAAGTGAACGTGGGGTGCTTGTATGGACAGCTGGAAAGGTAAGCACAGTTAGGGCAAGGTTTCTTCATTTTGTCATCATAAGGGTTTCTTAGAAATTAGTTTTCTCCACTCAGGGGCCTCACACTTCAACAATTTTATTTACCAAAAACCTTCTATCAAATAGTATTTGCGTTGTTTTCCCTGTTCATTAAGATAAGCTAGAGATAACTGCCAGTGTTTTTGATTGACATATGATAATCAGAATTACTGATTTTATATAATGCCATAAAAATTAAGCAAAGCAAAAATAAAAGAAAACCTGGTATGCATATTTATGTTTATTTTAGTTAGATATATGTTTTCAGTTAGACTTTTAAAGTACTAAATATGACTCACAGATGCTTGTGGCTATCTTGACTCAATTTTTGTGGAACACCAAAATTTCAGAGTGCAGGATAAGAAAAACGTCCTGGGATCTAAGAGATGAGGCTATCTGGAGAGTCATATAGTACCTTTGGGGAATCTTCTAGATGGGCTTTTGGACTTCAGGCAGTTTTAGGATGAATGCAGGGGCATGCCTACTCCTGAGGTATATTCTAATTAAGATGTTACTCCAATTAGAGTGACTATTATCAAGAACACAAACAATAATAGATGTTAGCATGGATGTGGGGAAAAAGGCACACTTTTACATTGCTGGTGGAGTTGCAAATTGGTGCAGCTACTCTGGAAAGCAGTGTGGAGAATCCTCAGAAAACTTGGAATGGACCCACCTTTTGACCCAGTTATACCACTCCTCAGTTTATGCACAAAGGACTTAAAATTAGCATACTGCAGTAACTTAGCCATATCAATGTTTATAGCAGCTCAATTCATAATAACTAGATTGTGACTCCAACCTAGATGCCCTTCAACAAATGAATGGATAAAGAAACTGTGGTACATATACACAATGGAATATTATTTAGCCATAAAGAATAATAATATTATGGCATTTGTAGATAAATGGATGGAATTGGAGAATATCATGCTAAGTGAAATAAGCCAAAGGTCAAATGTTTTCCCTGATAAGTGGATGATGATATATAATGGGGGTGGGGGTGTGGGGACTGAGAGAAGAATGGAGGAACTTTAGATTACACAGAGAGAAGTGAGAGGGAGGGGTATGAAAAATGGTGGACTGAGACAGACATCATTACCCTATGTACATGTATAATTATGCGAATGGTATGAATCTACATTGTGCACAACTATAGAAACAAAATGATGTACCCCATTTGTGTACAATGAATCAAAATGCAGTCTGTAAAAATAAAAAAATAAATAAATAAAAAAGGAAGTTATATTCAAAGAACCAAAGGCTGTTTTCAAGCAACCAGTAAGAGTAGTTTTTTATCTAACTCTTTTTCAAACCAACTTCATTTAAGTTTCTAGCCTTGACACCAGAGAGAATATTGGGTTAAGCTGATTTACCCAAAATTAGTGAACTGGGCTGGTAAATTCCCTCTATATGACAACTTTCTTGAACTACACCCCTAAGCCTTCCATGTGACAACTTTCAGATAAGTTCTCATTCATCAATCTCTTCTGATGACATTACTATTGTAATGAAAGATAGGGGCACAAAAGAGATCAGCAGTGGGCTGTGGGGGACATGTTGGCTACCTCCTTGACCATCTGTTTTACTCAGATTTTTTCTGCTATGATGAAAAGACCCAACAGGAACAATTTTAAGGAGGAAAAGTTATTCAGAGGCTCATGGTTTCAGAGGTCTCAGTCCATAGACCGCTGACTCCATTCCTCCGGGTTCAAGGGGAGGCAGAACATCATGGCAGAAGTGTTTGACAGAGGGAAGCAGCTCACATGATGATTAGGAAGCAGAAAGACTCCACTTGCTAGATACAAAATATCTACTACAAAGGCATACCCCAATGACCTCCTCCCACCACACCCCACCTGCCTTCAGTTACCACTCAGTTAATCCCATCAGGTGATTCATTCACTGATTGGGTTGAGGCTTTCACAACACCATCATTTGTCCTCTAAATCTTGCATTGTCTCACACATGAGCTTTGAGGGAACACTTCGCATCAAACCAAAACAGCACCTGTTGTGAATTCTTATCTGCACTTGTCAAAAGAAGAGTGAAGATTAAAAAAAAAAAATGAGTTCAGCTTCCATGGAAGCGATGTCTGCTAAGGTATTTGCATCTTCTGAGTGGTTTTGAGAGCACTCATCTACAAGCACACATCTAAAAATCTTATATCATCTTTAAAATGATGAGGACAGCAGGATAGAAGTGGAGAAGTACCTTGGACTATGATAGAACTCTGGATCAAATAGGTTACTGACCCTTGTAGTGAATTAATGCTGATGAGAAACTTCCAATAAGAGTGGCTGAGTTAAAATACATATAACTGGCAAATTCACATAGAAGACTTTCTGCAAGTGGTTGTGGCTCAACTGCCTATTTAAACCAAACATACATTTGATTGTTTTTAAATATTGATGCCTTTGCTGTTATTACAAAACACTGAGTAGGAGTTCACACAATGAGGGCGACATGTGAACGTGTCAAGCTAATGTCAAAACAACAGCCTTGAGCAGCACTGCCGTCTGACAGGTTTCAGAGCAGAGTGACTGCTGACTGGACGATTCTGAGGCTGCATTAGGTCTCTTCTCATAGGGACTTTGCGATTTTCTTCGGTGTCTGCAGCCTGGAGTGGTGTCAGACTTCACTGATTCTGTCTCTGGGTGCAGAGGGAGGGCATGAACTTTGCCAACAGGAGGAATGAATATGTATAGTGTTTTCCTTTGGATCAGGCTGAGCGCGACCTTTGCTGAGAGGGATTGTGTGACAGCATGCTTGACTTCAGTCGTCATAGGCCTGCCAAATAAAACATCTAGGTTGCACCTCTCATCTGAGGACCACCAACCAGCCAGCGCAGAACTTCTTTTAGGGCCACACTTCTTTTACCGTTGGATCACTGAAAGTCATATTCCCCTGGTCCAGAACAGTCTGTGTTCCCTCTTTACACTGGTCCTGTCTGACATTAGCCTTGTCTTAAATGTTATTTCCCTGGGTACCTTCACTGATTTCCCAAAGTAAGATAGGAGGATCCCTTGTTATGTGCACCCAGTAGAATCCTCCATTGTTTCCTTGTATTCAGAGTATTGCAGAGGAACACAACCAGCAAGAGTGTGTTTAGAGAGAGAGAGAGAGAGAGAGAGAGAGATTGATTTATTATATGATTGTAGGAAGTCCAAAATCTTCAGGTTGAGCTGTCAGGCTGGAGACTCAGGGAAAAGAAGATGTTTCAGTGTTCAAGTTCAAGGACTGAATTCCTTCTTACTTGAGGGAGTCCAGCCTTTGTTCTGTGAAGACCTCTAACTGATTGGATGAGGCCTAGCTACTTTATGAAAGGCAATCTGCTGTACCGAAAGTCCACAGATTTAAATGACAATCTCATCTGAAAAATAGATGAGAAACATCCAGAATAGTGTTTGAATATATCCAGAATAATGTGTGGGTACGGTGACCCAGCCAGGCCAACACATAAAACTTACCCTCATAGCTTTGTAACATTGTCATATCTATTAATGTTTATGTATGTGAATGTTTGCATTTCCTACGAGGCATGAGGAGATGGGCCAAGTTTGTTATGTTTTTGATATATTCCCAGAACTCAGTATAGACACTCGCTGAATATTTAGATAAGTAGCTATTTATTCATTAATTCTGATTAGATTCCAGTTTCTGCTTTCTTTGCCAAGAATAAGCAGTGAACAAGACAGGCAAAAATCTCTGCCCTAATGGAGTTTCTATTCAAGTAGGAAAATCATAAAGAATTTGGGTCACATTAAATGTTATGAAGAAAAATAAAGCAGCACAGAGGTTGTGGCTATTTTTAAATAAAGAAAAATAGGCAAGTCAAAGAAAGACCTTTCTAAAAGGAGGTTATCTGAGCAGAGACTTAAGGATGTGAAGGAGCAAACTCAGGTAGGTAATGATGGTCCCACGCATAAAAAAAAGAGCAAATACAGAGGTCTTTAGGTGGGTGTGAGCTTGGCAAGACGACCAGCAGCCAAGAGTGGAGTGAGGTATGAAGCAGAGTTAACAGGAAGTGAACTGATCTGATTTTTGTTTTAAAAATAACACTCTGGTGGCTGCATTGAATGAACTTTTAGGGTGGGAGGGAAGGGAAGATGGAAGCAGTCACTGAATCAGGAAACCACTCTAGCTGTTTAGATGAGATGTGATGGTGACTTGGTCTAGACTGGTATGAGAGGAAAAGTGACAAGAATTTGGATTTGGGACAGATGGAGGTGACAAAACTTGTCAATTGATATGGATGTGGCAACAAGGCCTTAGCTTTGAGTCCATGCAACCGGGATAATGGTATTGCTTTTATTTGGGTGAGAGCTTAGTGGGAGGAGCAGGTTTGAGTAAGAAATGAAGAAGTTTGGATGTGTCAAGCTTGGAATGGGTGTTAGGTATCTAAATGGAGAGGGCAAGAGGGCAGTTGAGCTTGCTGGTCCAGATCTCAAAGGAGAAGCCTGTTGTGGAGGAGCTGACTGGGAGTGCATGGGAGGTATCATCCTGGAAGCATACAGGGATATCAGGAGAAGACAGCCAAGGACTGAAGTCTTGGTTACCCCTTCACTCAGGGTAGAACAGAGAAGGAAGATCTTAAAAAGAGACTGAAAAAGAGTGACTGGAAGAATAGCAGGAGAATTTGGTAGTGAGAGTCCCAGAGAAGAAAGAGTCCTAAGGAGCAAAGAGATCCCATATCTGTCTACAGCTGGCTGAATGAATTTGACTCCAAAGCCTATGGAGCACTTGAAAAATCTGAAGAGTTACAAGATATGATATCATGTCCCTGAGCCTGATTGGAGAGATAAGCCACATTTGACTGTTCAGAATGTTCCTTGAGAATTGTGGTGGAGAAACAGTCCTGGGAACAGAAAGATAAAAGAGAGAAGAATTCTTTCCCCTTCTGGAATTAGCCACCTTGTGTTAGTGAGAAAAGAGAGCACATTTGTTTGTTTTAGTATAAATTGAGAGCCCATTACGTACCAGGTACTATTTCACCCTCAAAATTATAATTCTACGAAAAGTAAACTTTGGGAGAAGTTTTACTTATTTTCCTTTTCATTCTGTTATTCCATCATAAGAAATCTATACAACTTATGGATATGAAAGACAGGGTATTAAGAACAAATCACTCAAAATAAATCTGATATTCAGGGTTTAAATTAAGATTAGTAAAAAATCAAGAGTAGACTCACATCAGGTAAAATATGAGGATAATGGGTAATAGAATATTGTTGGGAGCTCACATTTATTGAGAACTTGCTCTGTTCCTGGCACTTTCTAAATACTCAGCAAATATTGATTTATTTAATACATAACCTGATAACATAGGCACTATTGAAAATAACATGACAGAGGCATATTAATATTATTCCAGATAAGGAAACTATGATATCAAAAGAATTAAAATTTTTGTTCTAAAATAAATAGCTTGTAAGTGACTGAACCAGTTGTCTTATTGGATCTAATTGTCTTACTCCATGCCCACAGGCATAATCATTATGTCCCATTGCCTCTACAATGGGACCCATGGGACAAGCTCCAAAAGAAGTAACATGATGTGATATTAGCTTGGAGTTCTACCTCAAGGTCAGGAGAATGGTGACAGCTTCAACAGAAGTGGAAGCAAAATCTATTAGGTTGCTTTCTTTTTAACGGGGTTCTAGCTATGTTATCTAGGTGGGCCTTGAACTCCTGGGTTCAAGCAATTCCCCTACCTCAGCCTCCCGAGGATCTGGAACTATAGGTATGCACCACTGCTAAATCTTTGAGCTTTGACTACAGAGAAGACTGGAAAATCTTTTCAATGAATAAAAATCTCTGAAGGTATAAGTGGTATGCAAGGTATGTGTATGTATGTATATACGTGGATGTATGTGTATATATGTGTATGTGCATGTGCATCTGTGCATGAGCATGTGGTGTGGGGGAAGAAGTAAAGTATATCCACACCTGTCAGGGTATTTTAGCAATGCTACTAGCTGTTCTGCCTCATGTGTGCTCCAGTGCTTTGAAGAGCAGGGTTAAGATTCTTTAAGAAGGCAGGGTGATGACAGCTGAATTTCTATGCTACATGTGTAACGGTGTCTCTAGTACAGGGATAATACTGACAGCTTGATCCATCTTGCTTTTTTCCTGATAATCTCTAAGCCAAGTCCACAAGATATATCTGTGCAGATATATTTTGATGTTGTTATCAAATCTGCATTTGATAAGGTTGATAAGAAAGAGGGTAGAATAATAGAAGTTCCATATAGAGGAAAAGCAGGGGACATGCTCTCATTCAGGACTTGGCAGCCCCCCTCCTACACTTGCCTACCCCATTGTTCCCCACTGTGGCTGAGGAGGTGGAGGTAGTTTGCTTACCTACCTTCTTGGAAGCAAGGCCTGCTTCCTCACTCCTGGTTCCAAGGGGTCTGACTGACTTCTCTTCTCAGATGCTGGAGAGAGAAAAATCCGACCCCAGAGGGAGAGTTGCAGCTAAACAATTCTTTATTGTCATATTAAAGATCAAAATCATGACTGTCTCATATTAATGTATGAAAGAAAAAAAAACACTCAGCTATTTATTTTTTTAAACAGGGAAAAGAGCTAGATTGCTAACTAAATAAGTGTTACCAGAATTCAAATAGGTGATAATTGCAAAAGAAAGTCTAAATGGGCTTTTATTTTGCATTGAAGAGTGAAAAAGTCATTGGTGTTTCAGAATCATGAAGAGTCTAACCCTTTGTCTTCCAGTGTGCAGAAGAATCTTTTGGATTTTTTTTTTTTTTTTTTTGGAATGTGTGGTGCTGGGGATCTATTCCAGGCCTCATGCATGCTGGGCAAGTGCTCTATCACTGAGCTACATCGTTGCTAAGCTACATCCTTGGCCTAATCTATTGGAATTATAAAACACCTAATTCAACATAACATTCATCATTCACTTTGGTTGAACTAGTTCATATAACTTTCCTCACATTAATTTTCATAGTCTTCACTTGCACCTCTGGTAATACTCATACAAAAAAGTAATAATCAAACAGGGAAAAGAGCTAGATTGCTAACTAAATAAATCTATCTGCTTGATATGATGAGCAGGCTCTGGTTAGTGGGTGCCTTCCTCTGTAGTGTCCCAACCAAAAACCTTGTTGCAGGTATCTGACCCAGAATAGTCACCTTCAATGAAGTTTAACTGCTCTTTATTGGACTTTAGCTGGATAGCTACATAGCACTGTCCTAATCCTTGAACAGGATGCAGAATCCCATAAGGTATAATGTGAACTGTAATTTAGGTACACACTTAATGCAATAAAAATTATGTATAGTGGTAACACAAGAGAATGCTAAGAGTATTCATACATTTATTAAAATCCTATAATAAGAATTCTAACACAGGAGCAAAGATGAGATATGTGGTATGTTTGTCTGTAATACTTAGCATTAGATTCATACTTTATCTGAAATCTGGACCACACTAGTTTCTCTAACCTTATATTTACTAGTAGTTTTGAGTAAGGCTCTGTCCCCAGTGGCTTATATAGAGTATGCCACTGAATCCCGGTACTTTGTGAGGTATGTTATCCCTATTTGCAAATGAAGAACATATTTAGAATAGGTCACTTTTCCAAGTAGTGATGAATCTGTAGTTACATACTGACCTATTCTGAAGGAACCCCATGTTACTCTGCTCCGTGTCTGCATATTAGGAATGAATACATCATGATCCCCTGGTTCCCAGTGCATCACATGTCTCAGTAAATCTGGTCAGAGTTGAGACCTCAAACCACTTTTTCTCTAATATTATCATATCACAAAAATAATTAAATAGTTTTGGGCCAAAATTTTTGATTGAAGTATTGGTACCAGAGGTGATTTCATGCTTGAAATAGCACAATCAAAAGCATGAGTGGGAGGCCAGACACAGGCTTTGCCATTGGTTTTCCACAGCTCATTCTTACAGAATGTAGGAATTCTGGAATAATTAAGGCACATTGCCAACAAAACAGTTGCTAACTAATAACACAAGGGAAGTTCCATGCGCTCTTTCAATTAATAAAATGAAGATCTTCTAATATATTTTAAATGAACCAAAAGTCTCTTTAAAACTAATTCAAAACATGAAGACATTGACTGATAGACAATTATAAAATATTTCAACCTAAAATTTAAACTGACTGAACACTACCATTTATAAAATAGTGATTTGATTGTGTCCACTGTGTGGTGAGAGGCTTCTTGTTAGCGCAAGCAGAACTCACAAAGGAAGGCAGTTGCTCAACTTTTTCAACAAGTTCTCTGATTTGATCAGTATGCATTGTACACCTTTATTGAAACATCACACTTTACCCAATAAATGTGTACAATTAAAGTAATGATGATTAATTTGGTCATTAGCCAATAATTAGATTTTTATTTTTAAATAAAAATTTTAAATTTTTATTTAAGAAACAAACAAAAAGGTAGTCTTTGGTCTGGCTGAACATCAATAGACTGGAATTTGGGTTTAAACTTTGCCAGTGGGTTGTGTTTGTCAGATTGTCTCTGTTTCTTCCTCCAAAGGATGTGAGGGCACTCTAACTCTATGCCATTGGATATCATGATCTACACAGCTTAGGTTTTTTGCTTCCTCATGTCCATCTTTCCCTGAGAGGAAGAATATCCTGTGACCAAAGCTAGTTGTGAAAGGGAAGTAATGACACCTGTTCACCCACAGCATTGCTGAATGTTTTCATTGTGAGTGGATGTGAAAGCTTTTTAATTAACTAAATAAAGGTGTACTTAATGTGGGGTTAGGCATGTTGTCTACACTAATTTATATCTATATAGCAACTTCACAGATTTATATTTGATTCTTAAAACAACTCCTGAAATAGGAAAAGAGATAATATCAAACCTTTCACAGGTCAGGAAATCGAGGCACTGAGTGATTATGTGACTTATTGGCAATTACAGACTAAATTACCACAAGAACTAGACCATAGCTCTTTGGGCTAACTGCCAGGCATTGTCTCTTCTAAACATGATATGGTATTATTTTGTTCTGAACCACAGAATAATGGAGAATAAAGAAATTGAAAGTTTGTAAAAATAGTTTTTTCCAATGGCCTGAAAAACTATACCTCCTCCCCCAACTTTCTTTTCTCCACTTTGAGTAGATTTTTTTGAGACTCAGATTTATCAAGGGTAACAGGATTACTAGGAGGCAATTTCTTTTGGCATTTTATTTTATTTTATTTTGGTGGGCAATTGCATTTTTTTTTTTGCTCTGCAGTAGTAAAATATTACTATTTTAAGTGAGGGTTCCAAATGTGAAAACAGGTTCTCAAATAAAAATCATATGGGGCACTTAGCATTCTGAAAAATATTTGAGTCATTATGTTGCAGTTCTAAAACTGAATCAATGCTATATTTAATAAGGCACAACAGGCCATGAATTATTGCACATTAATTCATACCCAGTGTGTTGCTAGGTACATGGCTAAAAGCTGAGTGCAGTCAATGCAACTAAACATGAATACACCATAATTCACACACCAGAGAGTTCCACTGTAATTATAAAATGCTATTATAAAGGGTTATTTAAAAATATTTAGATATGTTAAGTTTTATACCTACACAATTCAGGATGTATAGTAGTCTCATGAATTTATCAGCTCACTCCCTTTTTCTCAATCCCACAACACCAAGATTTACATGCCAAATACTAGATCACCATTTTTCTCACCATTAGACTCTCATCAGTAGGCTGTGCTGTTCAGTTTTCATTTGAGGGAAATCAGAACTTTCTCCTAAGCAAGAAGTGTAATGCCACGCTGTGTAGAGCAACATTTTAAATAGGAGGGAAAGAAGAAGGGCTAAAAATTCTGTTGTAGTTGCACTGGAGGCAGAATTACAGACAGGATGGAGGGTGTGGCTGGACTCTCCTTTCTTCCCCAGGTGGATGCTACTGGGTGCAGAGCAGTAGGAAGGCAGAAGGAAGCCCTGCTGCTGGTTTCAAATATTGCCAATGAGGACTGTAAGGGCAAATTAAAGGAAGGGTTGCTCTGGTCTGCTTTTATAATGAACCTCAAAACTATGGTCTGTGGTAAGATTGTGTTTAATATTGGTAACCATGGATGAGGAACTTTCATGAAAGTCCAACTCATTCTGAAAATATTTGTACGGTGCTTCCTTTGAACTCTCATGGCATCATTTCCAGCAACCTGGAGTGAAATGGAGGCTGGTGAGATTTTAGAATGAATGGTAAGCCCTGATGGCCCTTCCACCAAGGTGCTCTTACTCTCATTCCTAAACCTTGGTGTAATGTGTGTAATAAAACTTAACTTTTACATAACACCAAAAAGTCATAGTACTTGTGACAAACGGTTGACTGGTTTTTAGAAATGTTTACATTCCTACTGATACTACAAATCCAAGTCATATGGCTTATAAGTCCTTTTAGATATTAGATATTAGTCAATAAAATGTGAACTTCAGTAAAATGGGTAAAAGGAGAAAAATGGACAATTTAACTCTCATCATCTGTCAAACAAGATTTTCCTCCTAAAATTGTATAGAAACAATACACATTTTTCCTGAATTCTATTCTGTTCTCGCCCTACTATATTTGAGATTTTATTGTTTATATTAGTAAAGCACATAGTAAACTTTACAAGGCATGATACAAACATAATAGCTAGACTTAAATACTATTAAAAGCCAAACAAGAAAGGATTTTGTTAAAATTAATGAACTGAGTTAATTTACATTTCTATTTCTAAGACTAATTGTAAGAGCTTCTACCTTGATTAGAGTCTTTAGTAAATAAAAATACACTCAAATTTTATGAGTGTTTGAATGGCTCAACTATTACAGGAAATTAGATTTGACCAAGACATTTGTTGATTCAGTCTAAGGATGGAAAAATGAACTTTATTAAACAATATGCTTAAATGTCACTAATGATTTAATTGTAATGATGCTGAACTGAAATTTCAGCTGTATTAAAATATGTTTAAACTAGTTAAGATCCCTTGTAGGAATGGAACCACTATGACTCTATATCACTTCTCAGTAATTATCCTAAAGAATTAAAGTCATCATACTATAGTGATACATGCATACCCAATGTTAATAGCAGCACAATTCACAATAGCCAAACTATGGGACCAACCTAAGTGTCCATCAGTAGATGAATGGATAAAGAAAATATGGTAAATACACAAAATAGAATTTTATTCAACTATAAAGAAGAATAACATTATGTCATTTTCAGGAAAATGGGTGGAACTTGAGAACATTATGTTAAGAGAAATAAGCCAAACTCAGAAAGTCAATGGTCTTAGTTTTCTCTCAGAAACAGAAGCTAGAGAGGAAAAAGGAAAAGAAAGGTTGGGGAACATCTCATGAAAATTGGAGAGGTTTGCAGTGAAGGAAAGGGACCAGGAGGAGGGAGGAGGAGAGGGAAAAGGGAAATACTGGGGAATGATACTAGCCAATTTATATTGTTATATTGTGTGCATGCATGAATATATAACAGTGAATCCCCTCATTATGTACAACTATGATGTAACAATAAAAGTATGGAAAAGGAAGGTAAAAAATCCCTCCCTCTTTAATCTACCAATAAAAACAAATAAAAACACTGTACTTATGTTGCTACTTTTCCCCTCAATCTAATATAGAGGCTCTCAAACTTCCAAGGAGCATCAGAATCACCTGGAGGGATTGTCAAAGTATAGAAGGCTGGGTCCGTCCCTAGAGTTTCTGGTTCAGTAAGTCTAAGTGGGGCTCAAGAAGTTGGAAACTAACAAGCTTCTGGGTGATATTGATGCTAAGGGGCACTGAGGGTTTATTTTTCTTTATCTAACTTACAATTGCTGTTTCCTTTGATACTATTTCCATGCAAGCTGGTATTTGCTGAGTCTGGAAGAGATAAATTTGAGTACGTGATTCATTTGCTTTATGACTATTGAGGAAAGTTAATAGGTCTAGATTGAAAGAAGAGCAATCTATGTATGATCCCTTCCAAGTTTCTGCCCTTGTGGGCATTAATAGTTTGAAGGCTTTCAATCACAATGCATATGTGGGCAGTTCCTGATTTATGAATGATTTGCTTTTCAAAGTTTGTTGTTTCTTTTTCAGTGTCCCACAGATGGCAGAACTGACCAGTGGGAAAAAAAATCTGATTAAATTCATATGTAGTTGAATCATTGTATCAATTGAATTCTTCCACTACTTGTAAGGAAATGTATGTCCCAAGTTAATACCAATTAAAATTTATAAAGCAACTTACAATTTCCAAAGTGCTCTTGTATTCATAGTCTCATTTAATCCTCCAAAATAATCTGTATGAAAGATTTTCATTATATTAACTTGAAAAATATGTTCTGCCTAAGATCATGAAGGTTGTTTGACTCTGGACCATGTGCTCTTTCCACTTGCCATACTACTTCTAAAGACCTCTTGAAACTGAGAATCTGGGGACATGATTGTGCCTGGAAACCCCAACCTCTGAATCTGAGTACTTTTTTTTTTTTTTTTTTTTTCCGGTGGTGCTGGGGATTAAACCAGGGCCTTGTGCTTGCAAGGTAAGCACTCTACCAACTGAGTTATCTCCCCAGCCCAAGTACTTTTTGATCTATTCTCCCTGAATTTTCTGGGCTTAACACCCATTGATCTTGGACCTAGAGTTTTATTTGTTCCTTAATACCTTAATCCTAGATGTTTTTCTACTTCAGTTTTTGGATTTGACCTTTGACTTACTGATACAATTTCATTTCTGCCTGGTGCTTCAGGTCCCACTGTAACCAAAGAAGCATTTAGGAGAAGGCTTAGATTTCAATCCATGAACTTCCTTGCCTTTTAGTTTCTGAGTTAGACAACCCCTTGCATGATTTCATTCCTGAGATTCAAACTCGACTTAGAGTGATAGAGAGGACTGAATAACATCTCTTCTTGAAAAGCATGTTGTCTCATACTTAATACCAACAGGGGTTTCTCTAGCTTTGATTTGGAAACCTGACCATGATACTGGTGGACTAGCTAGAGTCCAGAGTGACTGATCAATTTCTGGGAACCCAGATCGCCATGATTATGGCCATATGTGAGGTCCTCACTCCTCATCCAGAGCACCCATGCCTCAGCATATGCTTTAAAAGTCCTTTTAGATATCAGTTATCACTCAACAAAATATGCAGAAATATCAGGATGCCAGTCTGACCAGGCACATTCCTGGTCTTAAGAAGACTCCAGGTTCACAGTCCTCTAGGCTGTATTTTTTTCCATTCACCCCCTGAGTCACATAAAGATGACTTAATCTTCAGTTGTCCAAAGTGCCAATTTTACAAATGCAATGGTAGGAGACAAGTGAGGCATCCAGCAGTCTCAATTAGCACAAATATAGGTACATACCATTAAGACGAAGAAGAATGTGTGGCACGTCTGTCTGCCTAAAGAAATGCCAGTGATGAAAGCAGAGCGGTGCCACCAGAAACAAGGGGGTTGGGGTCGCCTTCAGGCCCATGGAGAGTTAATATTAGCCCTCTTCAGACATGAAAAATAATAATTAAACACTGCTTGTCAATTAATGCCAACTTAAAGAAAGGCCCTACACTTAGATTAAGCAAGGAGCATGGGTTTCTTGAAAACAGCAAGAAGGGAGGAAGGAAAGGGGTATAAAATAATGGAAGAGATAAGGTGAAAAAGGAGAATAATTAAACACACATGCACTTTCACAGAGTTGGGGCACTCATATTTCTAATTAGAATTTCAATGCAGGAGCTCAATTTAACCTTAGGGAGTCTTTATATTCATGTCACTGTTGTACACAGCAATCAATCCAACTCTGGCATCTTACTTGCAAGTCGAATTTTCATATTACATTAGTGGAGCCCCAGTCTCTTTGTATCTTTAATGGATATTTTCTTTTTAGAGCTTTAGTATGTGTTTTGTCTTCTAGAAAATTCTATGCTGAGAGGAACAATAGCCATTTAGATACTGGAATTCAAAAGAGTCAGTGGCTTCCTGACATTAACCCATTTCTTTCTTGACAAATGCAGTCATAGTACTTTTGGAATCATTGTCTATCATGTCTGCTTCACTGACTTTAGAGGAGTAATCAATGTATGTTCAACAAAACAGCCTGGTGCACTAGACAGCGAATGGTAAATAAAAGAATCCAGAATTCTATCTGCTGTGGCTGGATAGTCAGAAATTAACACACCAACCCATAGGTCAGTTGCCAAATCTCTGAAATGGAATTTTGACTTTGTTTTTCTCCCTCATTGTCCTCAGAAGATTCATGTTGAACTAACAATTTCTGTATCTGGAGCATATTATAAAACCACAGTCTTTAGTTCTATATAACTAAAAGGTTAGTAAGTCTAGTCATTTACTTTATCAAATAAGAAACTGAGGCCAGAAAAGCTAAATATTTTGCCCCAAATCAGATATTCTACAGGAAATTATTTTAACTCACATTATATAATGTAGAACTCAAATATATCAACTCTTCTGAAGTGGAAAGTTTTGACCTTCATACTCTTACTTTTGGGTAAGTACTAATATGACAACCTTATAACACTTCTGAATCTGAAAGTGCCCAAAGATTGAAGCAGAACATTTAGGGGGAGCACCAGAATGCCATGCATCCTGGAGAGCATTTAGACTGTGGACATCCTTGGGTCATCCTCACTCATCTCCTGAGGAAGAGCAGCCTCCCAAGGAAGTAGCCTGAGTGGTTTCAGGAGCTTAAGGGTAGCTGAGCAGGTGAAGGTGGGCACCCCACCCTAGAGATCAGCAGAACCTTAGCCTGGTGTATGTCAGAGATATCCAAAGAAACAGAACCAACAGAATAAATATATTAATACACATACATGAAAGGAGATTTCTTATGAGAATTGACTCAAATGACTATAGGGGTTGAGAAGTCCTGCAATATGCTATGTACAAATACATAAGCTGGAGAATCAGGAAAGCTGGTGTTATTCAGTATGAGGCCAAAGGCCTGAGAACTGCAGAATTGGGGTAGAGGTGGTGTGCTGGGATAAATCAGATTGAAAGTCCCCAAACCAGAAGCTCTGATGTCTAAGAGCAGGAGAAAACTGATGTCCTATCTCAAGGAGAAAGAGAGAGAGAGAGAGAGAGAGAGAGAGAGAGAATTTGCCCCTTTTCCATCTTTATATTCTATCTAGGTCTTCAAGGGATTGGATGGTGTTGGCCTACATTGGTGACGGAAGAGCTCCCTTACTAGGTCTACTGACTCAAATGCTGATCTCTTCTGGGAACATCCTCAAAGACACATCTAGAAATGTTTGGCCAGTTCTCTGGACATCCCTTAGCACTGTCAAATTGACATATAAGATTAACCATCACACCTTTATTTTGGAAGAAGATGAAGGTGTTCCTTCTAATGCTCAGGTGGTAAACTGACAAATCACTTACTGGAGGTGGTCTGTGGAAGCAGAATTTTTTTCTTGAGGGTACCCCAACTTCAGATCTGAGGTCTGAAAATGAGTCACATGTTGGCAAAGAAAACCAGAGAACCTAGCAATGATAGAAGAACAACATTCAGAATATGTAGCTCCTAAAAAAAGTGGAGACAAAAAAGTCTGGGCTAAAATTAATAGGAGAACTTCGAGTTTAATTACTGTAATGATTTCTCAAAGTCTTGAAACTAAAAAAATACCCTTTTGTTTTAGCGGTATTGGGGATCAAATCTAGGACCTCATAGTTGCTAGGCAATTGCCTACCACTGGGCTTCATCCCCAGCTCTTGCCCTTCCTTCTTCCCTTCCCTTCCCCTTCCCTTCCCTTCCCTTCCCTTCCCTTCCCTTCCCTTCCCTTCCCTTCCCTTCCCTTCCCTTCCCTTTCCCTTCCCTTCCCTTTCCCTTCCTTCCTTCCTTCCTTTCTTTCTTTCTTTCTTTCTTTCTTTCTTTCTTTCTTTCTTTCTTTCTTTCTTTCTTTCTTTCTTTCTTTCTTTTCTTCCTTCCTTCCTTCCTTCCTTCCTTCCTTTCTTTCCTTTCTTTCCTTCTTTCTTTCTTTACAATTTGGGACCGGGTCTTGCTAAGCTGCCCAGGCTGACCTCAAACTTGCCATCCTCCTGCCTCAATCTCTTAAGCAACTGGGATTACAGGCATGCACCACTATGCCTGGTCAAATTTCACAATTTTTGATTGAAAAAAATCAATACATAAATGCAAGAAGACTCTCACCAGTTAATTATCAATCAGTGGCCTGAAAATCAGTTGGGGAAATCTCATCTCAGAATAGAAATAGTGAGATAAAGAAAATAGGAGGGAAAAATATAAATGATTTTGGAGGACGGATATAGAGCATCTAAGATACGAAGAATGGGAGTTTCATAAGGAGCAATAGGACTAAATAGAGGAAAGTAATAATGAAACAAATAATAGAAGATAATTTCCCTGTATTTTAGTAAGATTTGAACCAGACATTGAGAAAGGCTTGCTGAGTTTCAGGAATAATTGTGGTATTGGGAGTGGGAGGAAAACAGTAAAAACAACCTAGTCCCAACCAAATACTAATCTTCTTGAGCTCAAAGAATAAGAGGAAAATGATAGAGACTCACAGAAAGAAGAAACAAACTGTTTTCAAAAAAGAATAGAATCATGATCGATTCTGGATTTTTAAAAAAAATAATTATGAAAAACATCTTGAAAAAAAAAAAAGAATAGAATCAAACTGACAAAATCAGACCTCTCATCTACAACACTGGAAATAGGAGACAATAGAATCTATCTGGAGTCCATAAAGAGAAAAACAGGGCAACTCAGGAATCCAACATCCAGCCAAGATATCTCTCATTTATTTGGATAAAAGAAAAAAAAACATTTGCATATATATAAAAATCAGAGAATGTGTTATCTTTAGATCAGTAGGGGAAAATATTCAAGAAAACCTCTAACAAACAATAATTGAATGAGGAAAGATAATGAGTATGTGTGTGCATGAATGGAGGATGATGACATGAAGGTGATGTAAATGCTAAGTAAGGATTCTTGAAATAGAAGTAAAATGACTAATGACGTGAAATTTAGAATTTGGACATGGCAGGTAGGGTGCAGAAAGCAGGAGTTGAAAGCCTTGCCATGAACAGTGATTGGATCAAGTCAGCATGGATCCTGTTTTACTTATCATTTTAAGATTTGGTACCTTATTGATTTTTTTTAGTATTTAATTTTGATTTCAAATAACTCATTAAAATATTTTTTACTTTGATGATCATGATTTTTGACACTCCCTTAAATTTTGAACCCAAATGTCTCCCTTGCTTTTCCCAAGTCCTAGGCCTTGCTAACAAAAATAAGGAAACAGAATAAGAGAAAACAGCAATCACAAAGCCAAGTAAGAAGAATCCTTTAAGAGAGACAACAGTCTCAGAGGCGGCATAGGATAAGATCTGAGCAGAGGTCTCTGGGTCTGATTCTGGGCAAGCCATGATTAACAATGGTGGCAATCTAGCAGAGGTAGAGTAAGATCTGAATGGGAGTTTGGGCAGTGGAGGTCAAAGACATAGACAATGATTAAACAATGTATTGCTTTTATAAATGAGAAAAGTCAATTGTTAATAATTCCAATAGCATTTACCCTTGAGGATGACATCATGAAAATTTTCTGTGAACAGAAATTGCTTACAGCGTCACGAAAAGCAAACAGTTCTCACTTATCTTGGGCTATTGAAGCAGCTGTCTGAGATGAAAATGGCCTTTAAAAGGAACTTTCTAAGGAGTCCATGTCTCCTCAGATGTCTTATAGCCAGAAAAACAACACAGGCTTTCAAAATACATTGTTATCTCCCTCTCACATAGGTAGCCTCGCCTGTGGAAAATGTGTTCTCCTTTCCTGCACATACTTCATTACACACACTCACTTCTGAAGGAATAAAAATAGGAAACTGAGACCCTTTTTTAAGGCCCTCTTCAGACCAGACTCCATTTAGGTCCTGCTCTTCCTGTACACACTTGGAGAAGGGTTGCCAAGGAAACCCGAAACAAAGCAGACTTCATGCACTCAGCGCAGAAATGCACCCAGGATCTCAAATCTTTATACGTTACTGAGGATTGACAATCTCCTTCCCTTTTCTAACTGGAGTTTTAAGAACAACCTTAAAATGCTTCGCATTCTTTTTCTTTAAATCTGAGATACAGTCAACGGGGAGTTTTTCCTCTTATCTTCTGGCTACTTTTCAAGTGTTTTGCCATTATTTCACAGTTTATGTATTCAAAAGTAAACATTACAATAATAGCAACTCTTCATTTGAAAAAATGAAATGCTTCACTAACAAATTAAGAAAATGTAGTTTTCATTCCATGTTGACTTCTTAGCATCACCTTTAAGAAATATTGCTATGACTTGTATGTTAATTTTAGAACTCCTGAGGCTAGAGTTTTCGTCATTGCTACTCCTGAGAATATATAACCAAATAACCTGATAACACCTCAAAATCTTATGTGTATAAATTGGCTGGTTGCAGAAGCTAATTGCAATAACTGGATGAGGGTCATTTTCAACATTGCAAATTGATATCTTTGATTTAATCCATTAAATTGTCTTCTGCATCATGTTATTAGAACAAGAAAAATGTATTAAGCAAGAGTTCGTGGGATGAAATCAATCTCCTGATACTCAGTTAGAAGCATGGGTGATAGGCTAATAAAAATCAAACAGGTTTTTCATTTAAAAGGGGATTGACCTTATAAGCAGAGGGTGCCTAGTGGTGATGACTTATTGAAACATATGGGGGGATGAAGGCATGTAGAACAAGAGGATCCATTGGGATTTGAAAAGCATGGTCATTGAAATAAGATTAGAACCTGCGTGTGTGTGTGTGTGTGTGTGTGTGTGTGTGTGTGTGTTAAAAAAAAAAAAAGTTTAACTTTTCCTTGGATCATTTTGTTCTGAGGGGCATCATTTTCCTGACTGTGTCTTGCCCCAAGGCATTGTTTTCCAGAAGCCACACAACCTCCAGGGAAGAGATGCATGTGATGTTGTGAGAAGCAGGGGGACTCGACACCAGCCACCTGAGTCAGAAGGAGTCAGCCCAGAGAGGTAGCACTTAGGAGGCGTGGCAGCTATCAGGTGACAAGCATATCCGTGGAGAATCACAGATCCAGAGCAGTACCTCTTGCCTCACAATGCCCTAGGGTGTGATTATCTTATGATAACCATCTTAAAGATGTCTTTTTTTTTTTTGCTCAATTAACACATATTTCCATGAAAATTAGCTATCAAGATGAGTTATAAAATATAGATATTTAACATGACAGGTTAAAATGGTGCAGATGTCTCCATCCAATTATTGCAATTTGCACTCTGGACAAGGAAAACTACTTGGATGAGTGATTCAACTTGCTAACATTTATAGGTTTTGTAATTGTATATGATTACGAGATTTCCTCATATTGGGTAAACTCTGTGTTTTCACTGACAGAGCTGTCTTTTTGAAAGGCAGACCCAGGCAGGTTTATATGAGTGTCTTTGTCTCCCATCAATTTGTTCTGTTTGGACCTGCCTTTTTACAAAACTTCCCCAGGGATCCCAATACATTTTTTAAAATCCATTCTGTGGCATGCAATGAGAAGGAGCCAGGCCATTTGCTTTTTGAGCATTTGCTGGCAGAGAGTAAAACACACTTGTCATGAGCCCACATGGGCTGGGAATATTTCCTGAGAATAAGTGGGGCAGCAAAAAGAGGGAGTTTGTGCATTGAAGAAGTTGGTATTGATCTGAATTCCTCCTGGTTCCTGGCAGAGTACTGTAATATTTTGGGCTATAATAGCTGTACAGACCATGTGTTCCATATCTGAGAGCAAGTAAACTCATTCAGATAATCTTTAACTTTCTTTCTGGCTTTAGCATTCTGTGCTTCTGAGGTAAAAACACATACAATATCCTGGTAGACCAAGATGCTAAATGCCTAGGCGCTCCCTAAGCTTTGTGTCTAGGGCTGCAGAGGACAGTTGGAGATGTATGAGACATTTTTGATTGTCACAACTGAGGGGCATCATTGCTCCTGGCATCTAAAGGGTTCAGGTCAGGGAGGCTCCTAAACATCCTACAATGCATAGAACAACCCTCACAACAAAGAATTACCTACCCCCAAATATTAAGTGCTCACATGGAGACTCCCAGGTCCAGGATAAGTTCCTTAACATCTCTAATCCTTAGTTTCCTTATTTGCAAAATGGAGATAATAATGCCAACCTAGTTGAGTTTCTGTGAGGATCCATTGAAGGCAATGCATGTAAAGCAGTTAGCACTGACTGGCATGTAATAAGGACTAAGTATCAGTAATTATAATTATTGCTATATTTAATAGTGCCACTGATTTTTAAAAAATATTTACTACACATATGGAAAAATTTTCTTTAAAATCAATTCTTTTCAATGACAATCAAGTATGCTAACAACTTGAGAACCACTGCTCTAACATACACCTTGGGAATAATTCCTCCAAATGGGAACTGGGTCTCATCCTTTTAATCACTCCCAACACCTGGTTGAGTGCCTTGTATGTGGTAGGCACTTGGTAACATGATTGAATGGGATGAAAAGCTAATTCATAGCAGGTCCCTATCAGACATTTTTTCCAATTGTTCCCACAGCTTGTCATTTACTGATGTTGACAGACACAAAGGTATTATATGCACAGGTCCTAGTCTTTCTCTGTCTGCCTGTACCAGGTGTAAGGCAGCACGCCTGTGGGCTAAAGAGGCCACTTGTACTCACAAGTTGGGACCTGCCAGCACAGCTCAAGTGATCCTACACCTTAGGGCCAAACACGGAGATATGTTTCATTAGAAATAATTGAACACAAATGAAACAAACCCAGGAGTTCAACACTTTGCAGCTGTGGCTGTCATCAAACCATTCCTCTATTATATTTGTTGGAGGGATTTTGGAACTAATGGACACATGCTTTGGGGATGTTTACACAAACGTTTGGGTCAATGGTGCGAATGTCATTTTCTGCGTCTTCTTTTCAGTATTCAAAATTGAGTCACCTTGAAAATATAAATCACACTGTAGGAATGTGGAACTAAGGAGAAAAGATATTCATTTGAACTTAAAGCTATCTTCTACTATGGATGCATAAATCTAGAAGGGGCATCCATATAATGAATCACAGTAAGACTTGTTAAAACCTTAGCAATATCTGGGTTAACCTTTTAGTGAAAGGTTTTTAAATTATGAACATGGAAAATAAATGTGAAGGAGAGTGCATATTTAGGGGATAGTTTTTAAAAGTATGTTGTAGAAGTCTTTGCTACATAAAAATAAATATATATAAATTATAAACACAATTATAAACTAGACACCTAAGAATCCACCATTAAATTTAACAATGAAATATTACTAATATTATTAAAGCTCCTTCTCTGTTACTTGTTCATTGGAAAACCCTGGCTGCTGTCCATCCTTCACTCAGGTATCCATTATCCTGAATGGTGCTTTAAAATAATTTTAATGCATATGTACTTATCCACAATTTACTTATTTCAGGGTTTTCTTGTTTTTCAACTTTATATAAATGGTATCATGGCATGTATTAATGCTAGTCAGCTTTCCAACATTGTAAGAAATACCTGACATAAATACCTTATAAGGAAGAAAGATTTATTTGGGACTGTGGTTTAAGAGTCCATGTTTACTGGGTCATGTGGACTCTGGACCTTTGTGGCACAGCACACAACAACTGGAGCACATTGTGGTGAAGGCTGCTCATGTGGCCAGGAAGAGAAAAAGAGAGAGGGGAAGGGTTGGGTACCAGACCCTTTCAAGGGCACACTCCCAATGATCTAACTTCCTCCAACTAGGCCACATCTCTTAAAGTTTCCAATAGCACATAAACTGGTGTGCGAGATTTTAGCACACATGTGGGCCTTTGGGGGACATTTAAGATTGAAACCATAACAGAAATCTTCGGGGACCTACTTTTCTCATTCTGTATCATCCACATAGTTTTGATGTCTTAGCAGAATTATAGTCCTTTTTAAAATCTTTATTAGAGTTTATCCATTTTCTTATCTAATAGGGATCCATTTACTTACTTTTACATTTTTAATGGATGGTACCACTGGAAAACTCCTTTGCCTGTGAATATACCCCGAACCTCTTCATCTGGAAAATAATAATTCAACTATTTCTTTAAACTTTGCCATAGAGGATGTCTTCCAGTCCTTGCTTTTTGGTGATTGTGCTCTTTACATATGTCCATTATACCAACTACACTGTGAGTCTTTTGTGGACAGAAATACATCTATTTCATTTTTATTTCTCCAGAACCTAAAATGGTAGGATGCATGGTTGTTAAGTGACAGAAAAACAATGGAAACTGGATTCATTTTAAAAAAGAGATCTTATTTGTTGGTTTTCATGAAAATCTTAGGGGTGACCCCAAGCAACTTCAGACTCTTGTTATCATAGCATCCAGGCCCTAGGAAAAGAGAGATTCTCTTTGTAGCTCTACACAAGTTATTGGATTCACTCTCATAGGCCTGAATTGGCACACGTGTTCATCCTTGTTATCAATAACGGGTTTCAAGTCATGAGATGCTATGATTGCTTTATGTCCACATCACATATTCTGTTCTTGGGGCCCTATATAAACTGCCTATACTAAGAGTGGGAATAAAGGGGCTATTTTTAAGTGGAAGAGGAGGGGCAAAATAGAATAAATAGATTAAAAAAATACCGTTTCCTCTAGTAGATTCTTGATAAATTTTACTAAACAGAAAAGTAAATTTTAACATCACACAAATAGGAATTGAGCAGCAGTAGTAAAGTATGAGAAAAACTTTATAAGATGATGTAAGGGACACAGTAAATGAAAGGTCTTTTTCTGATGGTGAAAAGAAAAAAAAGGAAGGAGAAAAGATAAGCATTATGGTTATTTCAGCATTAATTCTGGGGCTGTATGATGAATGCTTCAGAGATTAGGTAATAGTACAATGAAAAAAAATGCCTGGCAGGGCTTTGGTGGGATCTGGAGTATGGTTAGGAGGAAGCCCAGGTAGGGACTCAATCTCAGTGTCAGGAAGAAAGTCGAATAACTGAAGGAACAGAGAGGGAGAGAGAATGTAGGGTTACCAGTGCCAGTTTGGAGGTGATGCACACAATTTGATTTCTCTTAAGAAAGGATTTTATCAATTTCATTTTCCCTTTTTACAGGTATATTTTGGGAATGTGTGAATATCCCATATATAAAAAAGGCAGAATATTAAAATTTGGGAAATAGTGTAACAGTGAAAAGAGATGCATCTAAGCCAGAGATATTATTTCTCTAGATAATATGATCATCATCCTTTGAAACTTAGGTCAGAGACAATAATCTATATTCCTTATGTATAAACATGAGAGATGATTTTATGCATTAGTTGTTATAGGCTCAGAATTGGAACTTGAGACCCAGTTAAGTAGTGCATTCAGGAGAGTATCTCTGACTCCTCCACAGTGACAAAAAGTAATGAAAAGCATAGCAACTTAGGAAGAAAATTTCTTTTTCTTCTAAAGCTAGGAAATTCCAGTAGGGTGGGATCCTTTCCAAAGGAAATAGGATGACAATAAACTCATGTCTATCAGGCATGAACTTGCCCACTTTTCACTCCATCAGTCCCTACCTACTTCTCAGTTGTTTGTGCTCCTTACACAACAGGATTTCCTGAAGTTGCATTCTGTGAGTCTTTTCTCTTTCCTCTTCCTGTTCCCTGGAAGTCTTATCTGTTCTTGTTTCTTCAACTATTTTCTCTAGTTGGATAATTCCTGATTGTTATCTCCAAACACGTAGTTTTAGGTTCTAGACACCTTAAACTCAACAAGTCCAAAGACAAACTTCTCAGTGTCACTCCATAGAAGTATTCTTATCCAGAATTTCTGTTTGTTATAGTGACATCATAATTTCCTAGACATAAATCAGAGTCATCTGTAACATTTTAACATTCTCCCTGATGTTTATCATGGACAGATGAGAAAATGCCTTCTTTTGTTTCCATCTCAACTGCTGTTTTCCTAGTTAAATTTCTTGTTATTTCTAGTCTGCTTTCTGCAATAGCTTTCTACACATCTCATCTACCCCACCAGCAATCCACCCTTTGCCAGATTCATCTTCCTGAGCTGCCCTCTAATTTAACCTGGCTTCATGATGAAATCAAAAACAAAAACAAAACTCACTGACTTCCTACTTCCTATATGATTTAGAATAAATTCATCTCTGTTATCTTATGCTTTCTACAATATGCTAACAATTTATCATTCTAGTTTTTTCTTTTATTACTCCTTTGTTTATACTTCCCACTCCAGCCTATTATTTATTATTCTATACACCTTTCCTTTTAACCATGACTTTGCTGTACACAGAATAATAACAAGTAACTCTTTTATAGGACTTTTATGTTTATTACAAAAATCCTAATAGGTATGTATTATTTTTAGTTCCATTTTATGACAAAGAAGTCAAGGTGAGAGAGTTAAAAAAATAACTTACCCTGAATCACACAGCTAATTGGTAGAAAAATAAGAATCGGATCCAGGCAGTGTCCATGCTCTTAGTCTTTTGCTTCTTCTTCTGTCAAATTTCTAACCATGCTTCAATGCCCATCAATATTCTCTCTATCCATCAGGGCCTATATAAGTGCTACCTCCTCAATGATGCCTTTTTTGGTCTTCACAAATAGTGATGATTTTCTCTGCTTTAAACAGCATAGCAATTTTGGTTTTCTACATTTCTCCCACTATATATACCATGCATGGTAATTTAGTTTTTCTCTATTTCTATTTCCTAACTAAATAAATAAGGCCCAATTCTTGCACTGAATGAGGTCATGATGGCAGGATGTGATCTTGTAACACCTAAAAACATCCAAGAAAGATAGCCAATATTCAATTCATGTTTTTTGAAATCAGTTAACATTACTGGGCTCACAAAGGACTTGTTTCTGCACCCAGAAATCAAGTCAGATAAACTAAAATGTTTATTGCAATTAAAAAAGTCAGAATTATTTGTGGTAGGATATAGTCTGTTTAAGAAAGACAACTTCTTAGTGTTACTTTATATTTACTTCAACACCTTTTGATTTTTAATTCCATACCAGAGCTATTTAGAAGTTCAAAATTATGAATAAAATAACAAGGGGACTTATTATTTTTTTAAACCTTGCTAAACTTCACACCTTCATATGCGATTCAAATAAAGCATTCTGGAAACCCTTCCAGCTCTCAGATAGATTAAGCCTTTGACTTGTTCTTCACTTCAATATATTACATTCTTTCCTTATTATGCTTATCCAACTCTTGTCCCTACCCTATATTCCCTTGAATCACACTTCTTGAAAAGAGGGACCCAGTGAAAAACTTGTTTAAACACAAATGTATATAAATTCATTTTTCTACTTTAGGTCTCACCACCAATGTATCAAACTCATACAAATCCATTAAAAACCTGATACTAGGTCCCAAGTCTGTAGGGTCAATTTAAGCCCTCAATCTGGGACAATGATACTAAATGGTAGTGAACCAGAAATCAGAGTTTTTCATAATTGGATGCCTAATTACTAAAAAAAAAAGCCTTTTCAAGTGGGATTTGACCAAATCAGATCTTTATCCTGTCTCCCCATGATTTCCTTGCATTTCTCTTATAAAAATTAATATTCAGTAGAGGATTTTTTTCTTGGAACCATTTTCCCATGTAACCACAAAGTGTGTGTTTATTTGTTATACTGTGATGGAAGTGGCAGATATTTGGGATGTTATGAGAATCAGTGAGGTCATTTTCTTAGTCCCATGCTCCATGAAGTGCCTTAGATGCACAGTGAGCAGTGGCGGCAGTCACTAATGGAGGAAGCATTCATGCTAATAAGATTGCTGCTAACATGAGTCGAAGTTGAGATTTCTGCATATAAATAAGGTGAGCAGCAATCAGGCAGCATCTACTTGAAATCAATTGCTAGAGGTTGTGGATACCTAGTGGAATTATATTCTTTTGTCAATGGATTTTAATTTCTCTTGCTTTTTAAAACACTTCTTTTGCACAGTAGAGTATACATATAATACTCTGGTTATAGTGAACCAGAGTATACTCATTACAGAAGGTGAGCCCCCTTCCTAGGAGTCATGTAATGGACTCACAGCTTTACAATTTAATATTATCCCAATTTCTAACCCATAAAATTTTTGGCAGAAATTGTACCAATCTTTTTTATTGGGGATGTTGGGGCAGGCAGCAGGAAAAGAACTTAAAGACCATGACCTCTGTAGAATTTATAGGAATGAGGGGAAGTTTATGGCCAGGAACAGTTATTTGTTGAGTAATTCACCTGTTTGGGGAAGTCATCTTTTACAGTGGTGTCTGTAGATTGCAGTGTAATACCCAGGTAATTCTGAAGGGGTAAAGGAATCTTCCTGGCTAAGTAAGTCAGTAGAATCAAATTAGGTCATCGCAAATATAGATGTCATACTCAGTTTAAAATGTCATCTGATTGATAGTCATTATTCCATCAGACTATTTGAATACTCTACCACCCTACAATTGAGTTTTATCTTATTCTACATCAGGCACTTAAAAGTATTTGTTTTGCTACTAACTTAATATTGTTAGTTAACTTTATATAGGAATATGTTCATATATATATAAAATAATAATACTAATCTTAATTCCTGTTTTCCTAAAGAGGTATTGTTTGGATAAATGAGATAATATATAAGCATATCATGAATCTCAAAAAGTTATATGAATCCAAAATATTATTTAAAATTTAAAATCATAAATACCAATGTTTCCTAGAGACATTGATTCTATTTCATTAAAGTAATATTTAACACATATTTATTGAGTTCTGACTAAATGCCAGATAACATATTAAGTAGGTAGTGGGCTGCTGAGCAAGGAGGACATAGTCTCTGCCTTCGGGAATTTTGGTGCACAAGAGGCAGACATTTACAAGACATAGAAGTAATGCATGAGGAAATTTTTTAAGCAATGTATGTGATTTAATTTTCTCCATTAGTCTCTGAATCCCTTGAAGTGGAAGGGGTTTTAATCATCATTGTAACAAATATAAGATTTAGTATATGGCATGTTTTCAGTCAGTGTTTGTCAAATGGGATAATGAATCAATGCCAGTTAACTACTCAATGTGCATATTTATACTTAATCATTACATTCTAGGTACTCAAGATCACACCTTTGTGAGTCCTGGCACTTTTTATAGAAAAAAAATCCAGTTATGGTTATGTTCATCCATTCCCAGATACTGTGCCAATAGCTCTATATGTGTGGTCTTAAGTAATTCCCATAACCTTGAGAGGTATGTATTATTTTTATGGATGGTGAGGTTTTGTGAAGTCCAGAAGCTTGCCTAAGATCACACACTTAATAAATGGAATATCTAGGGCTTAAATTCAGAGTTGTCTAGTCAAAAAGCTCATTTTCTGAATTGTTACACAGAATAGTGGCTCATGTTCTTTTTCAGGAAGGCCAATAACTTGGAAGAAGCACTTTATTAAGTTTTTCAGAGTTTTACTTCTGTAATAAAAAAATCCCTAAGGAATAATGTTAAAAGTATTTTAGTCAGTGGTACAGAATAGTATTGGTGTTGACAGAGACTCTCAACCCATCTGGTCAGACAGGATAGGCTACAGTCTCATTCCCACAGTGCTGGGCAGGAGTGTAAATTTAACTGGGGAGCAGAGGAGTGTGGTGGGGGTGGTAAGCCCAGGCACATTTGCTGAGGAGCCGGACTCCTGTGGGTGTTCGACTTTGTGGTGACGTGAGAGCTCGGTAAGCACAACCCAAACAATTGCTTTTTTTTTTTTGTAACCTCCTCCCAGTCCTAGCTTCCTCTGAGCTGCCATGCCTCTTCAAACGCTGGCTTCCTCTACAGTGCAGGAGGGCTGTGGAGGTACTGCTAGGGCCTCAAATTTCATGGGAGTGGTGGATGGGACCATGCTGATTGCAGTGATGAATACTTCTTTTCCCACATACTTGCATGTTTAGCCTCATTAGTAGAAGCCCAACAGGAGGTGACAGGACTGTGTCCGCAACATATGGTCACTCCCAAGCACTTGTCCTGGAGCAGAAACTCAAGGCAACAAATAGCCATATCAGCACCTTCTCTCATAACAGATTGCCCTCAGCTGAGTTTAATGTCGTGCAGTGGAAAAAATGCTTCAAAGGCAGGGACTTTTGTTTCTAGACTTTACTGCTAACTGGTTAATAACCTTAGATTAGTTACTGTACTTATATGGGACTCACTCTTTTCACCTATGCTGTATGGGACTTATAATTTTTAAAAGTCCCTCATGCCTATTAAAAAGGTAAACATGTGGGAACAAATTGGATTTAAAGCAGTTTCAGTTGGCTTTGCCTCTGCTATCTGTGTAAATCTGGGCAGTCGCTATATAAACACATCCACATGTATACACAAGTAATTTTGGAATATGAATCCTATCTTCCTACCTTATAGGGCTATTGTAATAATTAAATTGAAATAACATTTATGGAAGTATTTTGGAAATGCTGAAGTGCTTTGCGAAATTGAGAGACTATTAAGATTTTACATTTACCATTTGCCTAGCTTGTGCAAGACACTGATTTCGATCTTTAGCACTGAAAATAAATGATTTTATTTTATTCTTCTAACAACTCATTCAAATTATTTTGTCACTGAAATGTGATGTTAGATAGTATTCGAGAAGTTAAGGTTAAATTGTGATCACTTTTCCATATGTTCATTTTGAAAAAGATCAAAAGCATAATAAGATGGCAAGCAATCCCTTTGATAAAAAGGGAAATACCACTTGCGCTTCATAAGGCGGGATAAATTCATGCAAAGTCTGATGAAAAGAGAGTTAGAGAACTTCTACAAGTTTAACACTGCTATTCTATTTATCTGCTTACATTTATAAAATGATTTTCAATAAAACTTACCTTTTCTATGGAAAAATAAAGGAGTATTCTTTTTTTAAAAAGGTATTATGCTTAAAGAAGAAGAGATAAAAAATTTAGTTTGCCAGGTGCACTAGCACACTGCTGTAATCCTAGTGGCTCAGGAGGCTGAGTCAGGAAGACTGAGTTCAAAGCCAGCCTCAGCAATTTAGCAAGGCCCTAAGCAACTTAGTGAGACGCTGTCTCTAACTAAAATATAAAAAAGGATTGGGGATGTTGCTCAGTGGTTAAGCACCCCTGGGTTCAATCCTCAGTACCAAAAAAAAAAAAAAATTATTTGTATTGGATGACAGAATCAGTGAATTTGCAACTCGATTCATGTGAAGCGGGCATATACAGAGGTGATCACACTTCTTTCATGATGTTGGGCATAATTTAGATTTTTATATTGGTTTAATGATAACTTTATTCATTTTATTATAAATATACATTATTTTCTTCATGCATTAAAATTAATTATCCTAGTAGCCCACAGGTTAATTTGGTGCCCTTCTGCATGCTCAGATGAGCATGTCTGATAGCAGGTCTCAGATTCTTGACCATTTGCTATAGAACCTGCAGTTATCATTTTCAGAAGACTTTATCTTGCTGTGAAGAACACCCGGAGGGCAGCCATGAAGATCCAGGAGGCAGCGATGGGAGGTCAACAATTATAGAAACTGGCTATCCACTCCCTCTTGGGTTTTGAGGTAGGCAAGATGACATAGTGGCAAGAACCATGGGAATAGGGCCCAAGTACTTCTCCATACACAAGGTGGTCTTTGTTTCAGGAGGTCTTTGAACCTGATTAGGTGGTGAAGTAAAAGCAGAGGGTGTGTCATGGCAGTGGTCAGAGTGCAGGGATGACAGGGTGAAGGATGTGGTGCCATCTGGGTTTGAATCTTGGCTAACCTCACTTATGGCCATGGGAGCTTGTTTATTAACCTCTGTAGCTCCCCCCTTCATTCCCTCACCTCTAAAGTGGATAAAGCTATAACTCCTCCACAGAGTTGTTATGAATAGTAAATCAATCAATCCTGTGAAACAATTGGTTCTCAACAAATAGAGGGCATTTTCTGTATAACCCTGCTGTGTGTCACTTACTTCCTCTGTGAAATGGGAGCAACACTGGTACTTATCTTAATGCTTATTTTGAGAACTAAATGAGTCAATATATATAAAGGATTAAAATTTCTGGCATGAAGTAAATACAAAAAAATGAAAAATGTTAGAGGAAGAAGGGAGAAACTCCAACTGACCACATCAGGTATAATGGCATTTAGACAAAATGAGTTAAGGATTTTGACAGACTTAAAAACAAAGGAAATTCAACCCATAAGAAAGAGCACCAGCTAAAGAACCTCAGGAGCCTGTCATCCCAGCGACTCTGGAGGCTGAGGGAGGAGGATTGTGAGTTCAAAGCCAGACTCAGCAAAAGTGAAGTGCTAAGTAACTCATTGAGACCCTATCTCTAAATAAAATACAAAATAGGGCTGGGGGTGTGGCTCAGTGGCCAAGTGCCCCTGAGTTCAATTCCCCAGATGCCCCCCTAAACAACAAACAAAAGAACCCCTTGAATATGTGTGGTGTATTTGGTGATATTTGATTTGCTTGGATTTTCACTGGATGGAAATGTACTATTTATGAACACATTCAGGAGAGATGGGGTTGGAAGCAGAGCTTGGGGCAGATGGATGGAGGATTTTGAGTGTCATGCTTTTGTGTTAGCACATTTTTAACTGTTTCCTGCTTAAGTAGTTAAATTTTCAACCTCATAAGATGCTCAGCAACGTTGTTTTTTCAATGAAATGATTTCTATTCTCTCCCCCTAAAGATAGCTCTTCCTTCCTAATTGTACCTTTGGCATGTTGTACATAGAATATTTAAATTATTTGTTTTACATGTATCTTTCTCCCCCATTAGACTTTGGGACAAGAACTACTATAGAGTTATAACTGTATAAATAGTTCATAATGAGCACCTGTTCAATGCTATCTATTGGGTAACTGGTTCTCAAAGCAAGAGGAACCAGAAGATGAGACAGGACCCTCGCAGTGGACCTCTATGCTGCCTGAGTACTAGGCCTGCTTTTCAGGATTTTGATGGGAGACTTCGTGAACCAAGTCTCAAATATTTGATCATTAGGTAGTGAATAAATACATTTATTAATTTTTTTTTACTTCACTATTCCTTTAAATGTCATTTTCTTAATCTAGAAAAATTGGTGCCTTACTTATTTATTAAAAAGAATATTAGTTTCTTAAAATATAAAGATGATATTAAATCAAGCTCTACAATCTATTTAGATCTGCCTACTAATATGTAAGCAAAACAAAAGTTGTAAGACGTACATGTTTAGAAATTCCAAAGTGAACAGAAAGACGCAAAATAAGAAATAACCCCTCACCCTACCTCCTTCAAACAAGCATTTATCCCCAACTTAACTGCTGTTAATTTTTTGTGAATCCTTGATTTGCTTTAAATAATAATGTAAAGCTTTATAATTTGTATTTCAATCATATGGATTCTGCCATTTTAAATAAAAAATCTTTTTGACAAACAAAATGTGTTTAAAATGTATTTTAACTTTAATGACTCTTATTACGATGACAAGCAAAAATGTGTCCATGCAAGTCATCTGAACTGCCTATTGCCTATGCTCCATTTGGATTGCTAGATCCAGTCTCAGGCAGCCATAAATATCTTCAGTGTTTGCCTTGTAAATTTAGCCTATTCAGTGGACACAATGTCACAGTGGGCCTCCTTCAAACCCTTATTACTTTGCTTAAACTGATTTTAAAAATAAATGTAGAATTGGGGTTAAATATGATTTTTATACATGCAAACAAGTTGGAAGAATTGAGACCCTACTTTGAGCAAATCAGAATGGTCAATAGGTTTCAGCAGGCAGATTTCTCTGGGGTTATTCTAGCAGTGATTACTGCTTAAGAGGGCAGCAGAGACCTAAAGTCCAGAAAGCCTAGGAAAGACTTGATGGGAAGGTGGATAACTAGTAATCAGGTAGGACCTAAAGTAGAGAGGTGAGAAGAACCAGAGTCTGGGGATATGTGTGACCAACAAGTCCTGAATCAAGTGGGGCTGCATCCTAGAAATCAAGACAGAAGCAAGAGAAGTTGGAGAGAATTGGAAGGGCAAACTCTTGTCGAATCTGGAGGCCAGATGAATCCTTTTGTGGCAGTGACTCAGGAATCCCAGTACTCCCTGGCTGACCCTGTCCAACCTTAACTGACCTTATTCCAGTGCACTTGGGCCGACACAGATTTTTCAGCTAACGTCATGTTACCTCACCTTCCTTCCCTCTCTTCAGGGAATTTTTAAGTACCAGGCACTGTGTCGAGCCTAAAAAGAAATAAAAGAGCCTTTATCATCAGGGAGCTTAGTTACTCATTATTAATAAAAAATGAAAACAAATGGAATGCAACAGAAATATTCTCCAGTAATGATGCATTATTTCATTAACTAATTGATTCATTCATCATAGGCAATGGGAAAGCAATAAACCTTAGTCTAGTGGGCAGATAAATATTAATAATTATTAACCAAAGACATATGACATTGGATACTTAATGCTGTGAAAGAAAAATATGCAGTTATGTGAACACATGTTAGAGAAATCAAAGCTGAGCTGACAATCATGAGTGTCCTCAGGGTAAGTAATGTTGGTATCTCAGTATAGATTCACATTTTTGAATTATCATTGCTCATCCTATTATAGGATTATATGACAATATTACTCCATGCATTCTGGTCATTGCAAATAAGTACATTCAGAGGCATTTAGAAATTAATCCTGAAAATATTGTTTTCCATTAATATAGTATTATCTAAATAATTTTAAGTGAAAAGTTTTTCTTATGATGGACATGAGTAAATGTTGAAAAGCAAGTAATCTATTTAACATCAACAAAAATATTACACTAATTTCTGGAGAATTTAAAAACATTTAACAGAGAATTAAAAATAATATTTGAAATTAATAGGAATTAAATCAGTCGCATGAATTAGTATTTAGAAAAATTTACATTAGCTTAAAAATCTTACTAAGATTCTTCATAGAATCTGCAAATTATGAATTTTATCACTGGAAAATTTTTGTGATTATATTCTTTAAATATTTCAGTTCATAAATGATGAAACTGAGGGACACAGATTTTAATTGACACATTTCTAGAAGCAACACAAGTCTAAAAACATTTAATGAAAATGTAGTGAATCATTTCACAATATATCCCCTGATTTAGGAAAAATGTATAGAAAACAGTATACAGAAAAATATTTAGAGGTCAAACCTGACCCCCAGTTCTTATTTAAAAATTAATGGATTTACTTTTAAGGAATATTTTTCTAGATCAGATATTTAAGACATATTTCTAGGTTAGGCATAATACAGTATCATCATCAATTTTACATATGAAAGGTGAAAAGGAGTTTATTTCTCCCACAATATTATCAATACATGAGAAAGGCTTTAACAATTTATGAGGAATAAATAATACTTTCTTATCTTTGCATAAGGTATCTTCTTAAAGACTTTCATATTTACTCATATGGTTCTCACAAAGAGTTAGAAGGAGTGGGGTATCATTGACTTAGAGGAGAGTGAGATTCAGAATTGGTCCAAGAGTTAAGGGGTCAGCCAGGATTGTATGATGAGACTCACTTCTATATATCTCTCTCCATGATCCAATGCAATCTGCTACTGCTACATCTATGTAAGTAATGCAATGGAATGTGAGATGCTAATTTTTTGAAGTCTCTATAAAAATGAATGATACTTAATCATATTTGTTACTGTGGTCTGAATGTGTCCCCTCATAATTCATGTGTTGAAATCCAATCACAAAGATGATGGCATTAGAAGGTGGGACCTTTGGGAGGTGATAAGGTTATGAGCACTCTGATCTCATAAATGGGATTAAGATTCCTAAGAGACCCCAGAGGGTCGCCTTCCCCTATTACCATATGAGGACACATAGAAAGTGTCATATCTTTTGCTGCTTGATTGTGAACTTCCCAGTTTCCAGAGTTATGAGTAATATATTTCTGTTGTTTACAAAGTACTCAGTATCAGGTGTTTTGTTATAGTAGCCAGAACAAACTGAGTTATTCATAAATGTGAAGATTTGTTATCAAGATTTTAAAAATCTCCTATTTTTGTGACCAGAATACTTAATAATCAAGAAGACATTGAAAGCCAATAGTTGATATTACATTTAATAGTGAAGTAATTATTTCCTCAAAGATCAAGAATAAGACAAGGATCTCTGCTTTCACCACATCTAGTCAACATTGTACTAGGGCTTCTAGCCAGGAAAAAATAAATTAAAAATAAAAGAAACCTGGGCTAGAAAGAAATAAATAAAACTGTCTTGATTTTCAGATGATATCATCTTGTGTTTGGAAATCCTAAGGAATTTAATAGTTAACAAACTCAATAAGGTTGTAGAATAAAAGATTGATCAAGAAAAATCAATTGTATTTCTATGAACTTCAACTGAACATGTACAGGTAAGAAAATGAAGTTGAATCCCTACCTTACACCTAAAAAAATTAACTAAAAGTAAATTAAAGCCATGATTGTTGAACTAAAATTATGAAACTCTTAGAAGAAAGCTTAGTGGCCAATTTTTGTGATTTTTGGTTTTGGCATTGATTTCTTAGATATGATACAAAAAAATAAGCTACTAAATAAAAAATAGATAGTGAACTTCATCATAATTAAAAACACTTTTCCTTCATTGGACACAATCAGGAAAGTGAAAAGAAAACTCACTGATTGAGAGAAAATACTTGCAAATCATACATCTAAGGGATTCATATCTAGAATATATAAGGGATTCTTAAAACTCAATGACAAAAAAAACCCAATTAAAAATGGGATAAGGATCTGAACAGATATTTTTCCAAAGAAGAAATACAAATAACCAACCAGTACATGAGATGATAATGATAAAACATAAAAAGTACTGGATAGAATGCGGAGAAATCATGACCCTTATACACCACTGGTGAGACTATAAAATGGTACATACATTTTGGTAACTGTCTATTAAACATTTACCAATAATCTAACACTATTCCCAAATATGTACCCAGGAGAGATGAACTTATAACTATACAAAAACTTATATATGAATGTTCATAGCAGTATTATTCATAACAGTCCCATAGAGAAAACAACCCAAATATCCACCAACTGATGAATGAATAAATAAAATGTGATGTATCTTACAATGGAATATTATGCACCAGCAAAAGTGAGTGAATTACTGCTACATGTTACAACATGGTTAAACCGTGAAAACACAGTGCTAAATGAAAATAATCAGTCACAAACACTATGGATGGTACAATTCCATTTATGTGAAGTATTCAGGATAGGCAAATCTATAGAGATAGAAAATAGATTAATGGTTGCCTAGAGATGGAGAGAGGGATGAGAGGGAAATAAAATGAAAAGTGACTGTTAGTGAGCACTTGGTTATTTTAAGGGTGATGAAATATTCTAAAATGCATTGTGATGAAAAATGCTCAATTCTGTAAATATACTAAAAACTGTTGAATTATATACTTTAAATGAGTGAATTGTATGAAATGTAAATTACATCTCAATAAATTTTTCACTTAAAACACCCCAAAACAAAACCTGACATTGAACTATTCTGGTAATGGTAAACAAGAGCCTTAGTAGCAGAGAGAATGAGCCCAATAAGTCTTAAGCACTACCTGGGTGGATCCAGGCTGGATCCTGACTGCTTTGGGGGCCCTCATAGGGAAGCCAATGATGGCTTCCCATACAAAGCTTTCTCCTTTGAACTCTGACTTCTCATTTGGGCTCTGTGGAAGAAGAATAACAGAAACCAACTTAAGTTAGTTCAAGAGTCCAGGGGAAAATATGTAAGGATAAAAGTCCAGCTTACTATACCCTAGAGAAGGATTATAACTGGGTCTCAGAAAAGTCTAGAAACAGAAACTAGAAAGCCATCAGGGCTCTAGAAAGTTCTCTTTTTCTCTCCCTCTCCTGTTCTTTCTGTCCTGTATGACTCTGTTCTTGGTCCACAGGGTGGAGTTTGGGCATCTTTGTCCACCTGCCTGTAGCCACTCTCATCACAGCTACACATGGAGACCACTGTCTACTTGCAATCTCATTTCTGGTTTGAAAGGATTAAGAATCCGGCTGGCCTGGTTCAGGTAAATTGTCTCCCGCTATTCCAGTTAGCTATGATGTAGGAGTGGGATCATACATGTCTCCTGGATGCTCATAGTAATGAATCTGAAGTCGGTTATAAGAAAGGACAACAGTTCATGAATTGAACAGATATTTATAAGAGTCTTTTATAGATAAGCAATATTAATAATAAGAACAATTATAATACAAATACAAATAGCTCCAGCTATTGAGGACCTGCCTGTTTTAGAATTATCATTGGTGTGTGTGTGTGTATGTGTGGGTGGGTAGATGTTTTAGGTACTGGGGATTGAACCTAGAGGTGCTTAATCACTGAACCACATCCCCAGCTCTTTTTTATATCTCATTTAGAGACAGGGTCTCGCTGAGTTGCTTAGGGCCTCTCTAAGTTGCTGAGGCTGGCTTTGAACTCACAATCCTCCTGTCTCAGCCTACTGAACCCTTGGAATTACAGGGGTGTGCCACCGCACCTGGCATCCTCAGTGTTTAACATCTGTTGGCTCATTAAAACCCACAATCCTCTGAGGTAATATCAATGGTCCTGTTTGCAGATGAGGAAACCGATATTTAAAGAGGTTAAATTGCCTTCCCAAAGTTTTGCAAGACTGACTGAGTTCTCCATACCACGGTACCAATTCTTGGTAGCCCTGCCCTTCTAGCTTAACCTAACTTTCCCCAGCCTCTAGCTTTCTCTCAGAACTATATGAAGACATAGGGAACAGAGAAGACAACATTGAAAGAGATTATTCTGGTTATCTAGTTCCAACCACGCAAAGCAGTGGCTTACAGTAACAATTTACTCTAATCATCATAGTTCTGAGCTCACTCAGCTGGAGTGTAACTTGGGGGTTTTTCATGTAATCATCATCCAACAGTAGCCAGGGATGGAGTTCCCTGAAGGCTTGACAAGGACAAACATCCAAAGTAGTTCCTTCACTTCCATGTCTGGTGCCTCAGTGCTTTTCCAATGTGGGCTGTGGTCTCTCTGCAACAGAGGAGTCTGGACTTCTCACATGGCAGCTCAGTGTTCCATGACAGGATCCCTAAGAGTGAGTATTCCAAAGGAGGGAGGAGGAGGAAGTTGTCAGTTCTTTTAAAGCTAGACCTAGAATTGGCATAGCATCACTTTCTCCACATCTAGCTGTCAAAGCAGTCACAGGCAGCCGGATACAAGAGACCACACGTGAAGGCTGAGTGGAAGAAGAGGAAGGGAATGAATGGAGGCTGTCTTTGGAATTGAGTACCACAGTGGTTATGAGGAAATGAGGTAGAAGTAGCATATAAGTGGTAAAATAACGGGTGTGACAGAGTAGGGTCTTTTGGAATAAACGTGGTCAGGTTCATGAGGTCTGCACTCCACCTTTGCCTTGGGATGGCCATGGGAATCAATTTCTAAGAAAATATTTTTAAAAACAGTTTCCCCAAATGTTCCTACATAATATTTCACTTTAGAGAGACTTGATCCCTTAGGTAGAGATGTGAGTTTTATCCTACAAATTCCGGCTTGCTCCTGAGATTTTCTGTGGGTGTAAATATCCCAATAGTATAGAAAGCTAGGGCTATGAGAGCTGGCTCACCCACTCAGTTCCTGTGCTTGCAGATAAACTGCAAAAAAACATAACTGAAGCATTTCAGTAGGGGTCCAAAGCTATTTTTAAAGACTCATAGAGGAGAAGCTTCCACAAAACCCTTAGGGAACCTGTATTGCCATGCAATCCTTCTTTATGTCTGACCTAAGGCCTCCATGCGGCATGTCAGTCACCTCCCTGAACCTGGCTCTCTGTGCCTGGGAAACAAAGCACTCACCTGCTTCAGAAGGAAGTTATTTGGATGAACTAATGAATGGTTACAAAGGGCTTTGAAAGTATAAATTGCTGCATAAATACTTAATGTCTATATAAATACCTTTGCTTCAGCCTAAGGGGGGCTGAGGCTTTTTGAAAGATTTCAACCTTATGGAGTACCTGAATAGTGAAGATAAAGCTCCTGCTAAGTGAGGATAAAATGATTCTTGTGTCTATTATGTATATTATTTATTGCAAAGGCTTTTTAAAATAGAAACACAGCAAATTTTAGAGAGAGAGAGGAAAAAAGAATTTCATGTTTCCCCCAGATTGTAAGCTCTTCTAGCCAGATCTGTGTTCACTACATGCTTTTAAAAATATGTAATTCATGACTATTATTGGTATTGAGAAATTATGTGCAAGTGCTTTCTTGCATATGATGTTTCCTTGGGGGAGTGGAAGAGATGGAAAAATCAACACTGTAATTTTACGTGATCTTTGTTTTTCCCTCCTCTTCCATTTTTAAGACATTATTTTAAATGAAGTTGATGATTTGGAATGTGGCTTATAAAAATTTTATTTTGATACTTAGAAGTTGGAAAACCTGTTTAGGGATTATATTAGGTAAAAGTTGCTTCTTTAAATAAATTATTTTTCCCATTCCTTTCTGCTGAAGAAGGCTAAAACAAGACAGGGGTGCATTGAACATGCAACTGGAGCAAACAGCCATCGTACATCTCTGCTTCATGGCTTCTTTTCACTGAATGATTAGTAGGTCAACAAAGATAAAGGAATTATTTAGGATCTCAGATTCAAAGGAATTTAAAGCAAAAGAGTGGTAAGAAGAAGAGAGAGGATCCATGTGAGAGAATCATTTTAGAAAAGAAGCTTTCTTATGGGCATATGCAACTCCTGTGGTACCTTTGCCAGTTGGTAGAGGATGCTTTGAGTTCATGAACTAGAAAACAGCAGGAGAGATGCATTGTTTCCTCTGAGATTCAAACTGAACCCAGTGGATCTCCACATAGTTTGAACTTCTGAGGAAAGAATGCCTGGTAAACCCTTTATATCCTTTCATCTGTCCCATAATTGAGCCTCAAGATGCTCTCATCCAAGATGGTGGGAAGAATAAATTAAGTGAATGGATGCAGCTCGCAATCAGACGAACAGAGTACTGTCTCTAGGAACTATTTTGGAGAGCTGTTTTGTAATTAAACTGAAAATGACATATTCAAATTTGATTAATCTCATGTGGTCAGTAGGTATGCTTGAGTTGAAGGTTATTGTTTTTTGTAATCAACAACAGGCTCTTCTCTGTGATATATTTGCAGGAGAATGTTTAAATAATAGAAGCAACAAAAATGTTGATCCATGGTTCAGGTTCCTAAATATGATGCATAAAATGTTTTGCTATATTTAGTATAAAGAGATACTGATTTAGGTTCATGTTTATGTATTATAAATTCATACATATATAGTTCATATACATATGTGTATGTAAACATATGTTTATGATTTTAAAAGTCATATAATTATTTAACGAAAGAAACCTGGTTTTCATTTGGTCCCTAACCCTATTCTCTTACTTCTACACATGATGAATTCAGAGTTATAGATTGTTTCCTGTGGCATTGTTGGATTACGGCTTAAACCTAAAGTTTAAAGATTTAATTTTCTGTTGTTCTTAATGAAATAACCAAAGCAGTCGCTCCCTGTGGTGGAATATGAAAAGTAGTGTAAAGATACCTACTAAAACATTTGCAGACCTCCTCAGTTTTCTGTTTTTAATGTGATGAAAATTTGTACAAATAACAAAGAAAGAATGTCATGGTAACTAAAACATTTCCTATACATGTATTTTAGAGGGAAGCTAAATCAAAGGTCTTCAAAGAATTACTAGGGTTCTTTCTAGGAGGTTATTGACAAATATGTAGTTTGTCTCTGGAGTTTGTGCCTCTTTCACAGATTGGTGTATTTGTGATCCCACCGGCAGAATAAGTGTCTGTAATTCATTTCTCCTTGTTAACTAGTGCGCCTTTGTGTGTAGGATGATTGGCAGCAAACTCGGCTGAGTCCCAACGGATGAGCTTGTTAGCAAAACCCTAGCATCCTATCTCTAATAAAGCATATCAGCAGTACATTTTGTCCTATCTATTAGCCTCTCTGTTTCTTTTTTTGTGAAAAGCTGAGTGTCCCTTTGAAGCAATGACAAATAAACCCCTGAACTGAAGTGCTAGGCTGCCTTACGGACAGCTGGATAGTAAATGTCACACCGTGTAGAGAATGCCTATTATCAGAGTGAGCCATTTGTTCCCGGCCTTTCAGTATCTTAATGTAATACAAAATTGCTAAATCAAGCCCCATGTCTGTGACAGAACATAATTAATGAGAAAGCAGGAGCCAATTCAACACTCTTTATTGGGACCTAATTGGCTCAGGCAACAGAGTTGTCACTCAACAAGAGACTTCCTTTAAAGCAATTTTGTTCTTGGTTGTATTACAGAGCCTATTAAATTGTCCCCTCCTTGATCACACAAAGAAGTATCTGCATGCAATAATTAGCTTTTCCAGGGGGAATTTTTTTTAACTCATGCAATACCGGAACATTTTAAAACTGTCTGGAAAAATACCCAGGCCGTGGGGATGTGCTTCCATACTGAGCAGCACTCAAGGCTGTTTTCCATTCTGCCGAGGAACCAGAATCTGCTGCAGAAAGCTGACAAGGAGCCCAAGGAAAAGAGAAGCATATTCCAAGGCGGAGGGTGGGAGGATGATGAGGGAGTGGGTAGAGGAAATCACTTTGATGGGTAATTGCAACTCGCTTCATAATCTGCAGTTACGAGGGCCAAAATGGAATACCTATATGTACATACTTAAATATATGTTTAGTTTCTTAGTGGCCATACCTAAGTCTCTTAGCAGTCAAAATTAACAGAGTGATGGCAGGGGGTGAGGGTTAAACATGTAGAGAATCTTGAGTTGTCTGGAGCATATTAATCCATTCGACCATATCTTAGAATTTTATGGGGCACCCTATCTCAAAGCCAGCACATATATTTAATGGCATGTGATTATTTATTACAATGTAAAATTTCACTTTGAGGGATTATGTTCTTGCCTTCCTCCTTATTTAACAAAACTCAAGACAAATATATTCTCAGTATTTGTATTATTGTTATAAAACTGTTTTTTTCCTGTCAAAATATCTCAGACTTAAAATAAAATCTGTGCCTTGTCTTGATAAGTTTTAAGACAACGTGACATCCAATGACTGAAGACCATGGAGAACTGAACTTACAGTTTACACTGGCATTTGCCAGAATTTTGGGCAAAAAGGACCCAACTAGCTAAGCTAGAGGTAAAGCAATGGGAAAGTTGTAGGAAATATACTTTAAAAATGCAAAGTAGGCAATAACTAGCACGAAGTCAAAAAATGCAACAGTTGAAATTAGAAAGAAATTATTAAAGGTTGATTAAGTGACAGCACTTTGAACAGTCTAAATAAAGGCAAGTATGTGGTCCCTTTCTTGAAATAGCTGTCACTTTCTCCCTTCTGTGCCTTCAGAAACAACGCAGAGACTGTCTAGTTTGCATGGCAGCAGCATTTGGTTGGATTTAGAGAGCTATTTGCTTCGGCATTGTTACTTGCCTCAATGAGGAAATGCCAGATACTAGGATAGAAGGCAAGCCTCTGAAACAGGCGAGCCGAGCTGTTCTCTCTCTGCTGCATAGTTTAGAGAAGGTTTGCAGCTGCTGAAACCCGGGGACTGTGCCTCAGCCATGACAGCATTAAGAACCAGGCGCACATAGTGTAGCACTTCTTTAGAGTTGCCAGTGTTTGCGGACACATTAGCAGCATCGGTTATTGTAATTTCCTCCAGTAATCCATAGAGAACTTGTTGGGTTTGCTGTCCTCTCTCAAACCTACCCTTAAAGAGTGAGCAAAGTCCAAGTCATGAATGCACTCTGTTTGAAAAATATTAGTTGTTATTCCATAGGGTAATAGAAAATAAAAGTAACAGCAATACAAAAATATTAGTCAATAATGTCCTTTCCCAGGTGACTCTTGAACCTTGTGAAAGCACACATTCTCAACAAAGATTTATTAGACTAGTTGGGGAACACATGATAATGATAGCAAGAGCTGCCAGAATCTAATTTGCTTTAATTAATCATTTGCTTCATAACACGGCGATTCATCTCCCTCCCCACTCCCCCCCCCCTTTTTTTAACTGTCTAGATTATTTTAAAACATTAGATATTACACTGTGGATGGCTGATGAAACTGAAATTGAATGCTGTAAAAGTTAGATTAAGAATTCATTTAACAGTATAAACATTTCAGAGTGCAGGATGGTGCCGATTAGGTCAAGTGAGTATGGAGTGATAAAACAGTCATGGAGCCGAGAGAAAATATATTGTCAGGGGGCACTCAAACAGGGGAACTTAGTCTAATTTAAATGCTAGGGCAGACAAAAACATCGCCAGCTAGAAATCCCATTATAATTATTCGTTGGTATTTTCTTTGGTATTTTAGTAACACAGACTGGTAAAAAGTCGGCACCTCAGTTTAAACACATTTATTCATTTAACTGTACAAACAAGCTTTGGTTGGGACCCGAATGAGTTCTCATGGTTGTGCCAAGGGTTGAGTCAAAGGCCACATTGCCTAGCTCTCTGTGGATGGCCTCAGAGTCCCCGGACAGCAAAGACACCAAATATTCATCCTGCCCTCCGGTAGTATTGAGCAGGGAAGATTTTCTCCTCCCCACTTCTGGGCCGGGGAGAAGCCAGTCAGGATTGGAGACAGCACAGCTGAGTGTATTAAAGAGTCGGCCATCGGGCCACAAGGGGGCTCCCGGATACCTCCGCAGACCGCAGCACAGGGCCAAAGACCTGCAATTGGCCCGAGAGGGTAAGGCGTTCCCAAAGGGTTGAAGAGCAATCCTGTAGTCTTATCTGCAGACTGCCTACATGAGTGCTTTTGTGTGACACACTCTTGGGAGACAGGATGACGGGGAGTAGGGTGGCGGCGGGAGGATGGGGGATTATATGTGTCTTGGCTTAGAAACGAAGCAAAACACTGTGTTCAGAGGTGTTGCAAGTTACTCCATAGTTCCATGAGCATTAAAAGAGTTAACTTATGTAGCAGGAACCTGGAGCTCAGAAGACACTTGGCATCTGCCATTATTATGAAACACTTTTATGCTATACTCTGTTGCCCCTCCTCTTTGGGCGACTTTCCTCCATATCAACCACATTATGATGTTGCATCTCCTCATGTCCACATGTCCTTCTCCTTGTTATTTTATAATCCTCTGCGGCATTATGGTTTTTCCTCATTGGAATCCCAGTCAAACACAATGTCTGGCTGCACATAGTAGGTGCTCAATCAATGTCTCTTGTGTGGACTAGTGGATACTTCTTGTAATGTATTTTGCAAATTGGCCACTGGACAACTTTTAATAAGTATATAAGACCTTAAATATTTTGCAAAGAAGCAGATAGATGTGTGGGTACACAACCTTTTTTCTTAAGCAGGTTTTCTAACAGTTCTAGAAGCTTCCAAGAAAATGAGTGGTTACCCTATGTACATGTATGTATGAATCTACATTGTGCACAAACATAGAAAGGAAATGATGTACCCATTTGTGTACAATGAACCAAAATGCAATCTGTAAAAAATGAAAATAAAATTAAAACACAAGAAAATGAGTTGTAACATTATAGTTCCATCTCTTTTTTTCTGAGTGTAAATAATATTCTTCAGGATAATCAATTCATTATTGAATTCATTCAAATTGATAATCAATGAATTCAAGGTGTTTTCATTGAATCAGGACTGAATCATTGAATCATGGCTATTGCCAACAATATTCAAAGGCATCTCCTAGAATCAGTTCAGCAGTGGCAGTAAGTATAGAGTAGATACATTTTCTCATTGTGGTTCTTTGATGGAGACTGTACTCCAACACTTTGTTATGCTTGACACAAACAAGCCGTTCATTTTCCTTTCTACTCCATAGACCTCACCTGAAATATAGTCAAGGGTAGTTGTAATCGTAGAGTAATACATAGCTCCCCCATTAGGATGGGAAAATGAGATTGGTGGAAATCTTATTCTGATCTTCAAGGAAGTTTCAGGCTAGGAGGACCACCTCTTTTGGAATTTTGTAAGGAAAAGAACACTGACACTTCCTGCTTTATCAATAGAAAGTTTTATAGACTCTTACGGTTAAAAAGCTGAAGTCATGCAGTTCTTGGTTTCTTGAGAAGTCTGAATGTCCACTGTGGCTCAAGGCACATCTTCACAATAGAGTCATAGCAAATTTAGTGCTGAGAAGCAGGGCAGAATCATAGAGATTTGGGGGTTGCCTTGCAATTTTCACCCCTAAAATACAGGAGGAAATTACCAGCTGGTATTGATTTGACTGACTTCTTTGAATCTCAGTGAAGGGATGTGAACAGAAAGAAATGCACTGTCATTTGCTTGGTTCAGAATTTCTTAACATTTGAAATGGGAGGGTGGGGGTGGTAAGTAACTCCTGTGGTCCCACAGGGAGCATTGTAATCAAGGAGAGCTCTGAACGGTGTTAGAAGGGCCTTTACCTCTCCTCCAGCTCCCTGCAATATGCACTTGCAGAATTGGTTAAATGAGCCACCATACTCTGGTCAATATGAATAGGCTTGTAAGAAGCTCAGTTTGATTTAATGGCCACCCATGGACTTCCATACGCAGAAGGGAGTGTCATGTTCAGTCTGAATAAAGCTCAAAAAAATCAACTACTCCATTTGGCATTGTAGCTGTATTTTAATGTCCTCTTCAGAATTCTCCGTTATAGTAACATCTCTGCAATCAGTCTAGCATAAAAAGGCCTGTTTATAATAAATTGGTCAGCCTCTTATGTGCCTATCTTTCCTGATGGATAGCAAGTGATAAGATTGTTCCTTGTAGACTAGGCTATAAGTTTCAATATAACTAGTTGTATCGCTCCATTTGTACAAGTGATTTATTTCAGGTTTTATTTCTGTTTCGAGTCTTTGTTTTCATATTATCTCATAATTGTCCTGTGGGGGGTGTGGGGGAAAATTGATTCTTCCTGCAAATTGTAGATCTTTAGGTATGATGTAGCTTATGAAGAAGCCAGGGGGTGAAAACCAAAATTGTTCAGTCTTTCGTTATCCTTTCAATTAGGAGATCTGTGTGACAGTTGTGAACTACGGTGCCCTGGACAGGAAATGTTGGCAAAGGTAGAAGTGTGCCACTGATTTGTATGAATATTCGGAGATGGAATAATCACATTGCCTTGTTAGTACATAATAATCACCCAGTGCAAAAGACCCTAGACCTTTGGAATCACTCAAAATTTTCGTTAGAGAATCAGCAGCTCTTTCAACTCGCTCTGGTATACCTCAATGTTGAAATTGCATATTACAGGTTATGCTCCTATAAATAAAGGACATTTTGTTATCCCACACTCAGGTGCATCCCTACTGTGATTTCTTTACTAGCCCCTGCTGTGACCTATTGCCAGATACAATGCATTATTGGTGAGTATTTTTTTTTTTTTTTTGCCTGAACTTGATGTCTGTCCAGAAGACAAAAACACTGATTAGGCAGAAAGAGGATAGAAGTCCTTCAGGAACAGAGTGATTCTGGACCTCAGCTGCAGACTTCAGCTAATTCATCAATGTCACCAGTCAAAAGATGGGGAAATGGGACATCCTGTCTTAAGAGTGACTTCCCACCCATCTCTGGGAATCATAGCTTCCTTGTGGACTAAAGTTAAACAGGAAATGACCAAGCATGTCCCTGGGTTGAATTTGTAGTGGTTGCTCTGGCACAGTTTTAAAACAGATCAACTCTAAGGCAACATTTTTGCCTTTATTCTCTTGGAAGAATCTATAATGGAGTCAAGATTGGTTAACTTTCAGAAATATTAATAGGATTATTAAAAAGCAGGCTGTTCCTTTAGAACATGTTCCTATTTCTTAGTCCCTTTCTTCTTTACTCAAAATGCTCAGAGTAACTAGCTTTTCCAGTGACACTGATCACCTAAATTGTAACATAGATAAGAAAACATTTTGTGTTTAAAAAAATATTCTTTTCCATAGTCATTTACTGGCCTGTAGGCATATAACTCCATGGGCCAATGATTAGGAAGCTTTTATTATAAATTTGGGGTCATGGCAAAGCCAACAAATAACTATTATAAAGACGTCGACAACTTAAACTTTCATTTAAAGTTATTGTGGGTCTTCTTTATAAACATTGTCTCAAATGTTATCACATTTTGCAGAGTAGGAAGTGAGGTTCAGTTACTTTCTAAAAGGCACTGTTTTAGTTAGTTTTTCCTTGCTGTGACCAAAATACCTCGCAAGAACAACTTAGGAGAAAAATTTTATTTTGGCTCACACTTTCAGAAGTTCAGTCCATGGTTAGCCAATGCCATAACTTTGGGCCCCTGGTGAGGCAGAACATCATGGCAGAAGGGTATGGTAGAGGAAAACCGCTCAGTTCATGACAGCCAGGAAACCCATAGAGCTCCAATCCCCAGGAACAAAATATAAACCCACATACCCAGTGATCTACTTCTCCAGTCACACCCTACCTGCCTATAATTACTACTCAATTAATCCATATCAGTGGGTTACTCCATTGGTTAGGTTACAGTACTATAAATCAAATCCTTTCACCTCTGAGTATTCTTGCATTGTCTCATGCATGAGCTTTTGGAGGACACCTCATGTCTAAACTGTAACACTCCAACCCTGGTCCCCAAAAGATTATGCCCATCTCACAGTGAAAAATACATTTAATCCATTTAAAGAGTTTGCATAGTCTTAACAGTTAAAACATTGCCAAAACTCTTATCTGATAAGTCAAAAGCTTATCTGATATTCAAGGCAAACTGTCAGATGTGAGTCAAGATCAAAAGCAAGATATATATATATATATATATATATATATATATCTCCATCCAATACATAATGGCACAGAGTGTACATTTTCATTTCAAAAAGGAGAAATGGGGGACTAGAAAGAAAGAATGGATCAAAGATAAACTGAAATTCAGCTGGGCAAACATGTCCTGTAGTTCCATGTCCAGCATGTAGGGCATTTGGCATCATGAAATTCTCTCAAATGGACTCGAGTATCTCCATCCCTATGATATTTCTTGGTTGCAGCCTACTTGGCCTCTCTGCTTCATTCCTGCAGCTTTTCTTGGTAGATATTGCATGTTACTGACTTCTCTTAATCTTAGAGGGCTCCCCTGCAGCTTGACTTCCTTCTCACATCTTCATGCAAACTCTATCAAGGGGATTCCTGTTCTGCTACATTTTGTCTGGTTTCCCAGACCTTTCTTTGAAATTTTGGTGGAAGCCTCCATGAGCCCCTAACTCAGGCTTTCTGCATTTCTGCAGAACCAGCATCATGTGGTTGCCACCAAAATCTGCTGCTACCTCAAGCAGTAGCCAAGCCTCCTGGTACCATGGCTGCTGCAGCCTCTGAGTGCCTGTGTGGATAAGCAATGTGAAAAAACTATCTAGGACTCCTGGGCAAGGAGGTTCTCCCTTGGTCTCTTTTCAAAGGAATATTTACTTAATCCTGAGATGGGTGTGGTCTTATTAACTCTTAAGATACCCTCAAGCCTTTCCTATTGCCTCTGTGCAAAGTACTTGGTATCTCTTTAGTGGCTACAGTGTCTTTAATAGCCATGCCTTTTTTAGCACCAGTTTTACTTGCTGTTTTCTGGCCAAGTTGCAAAATTTTCAAGTCTTTCTGCTCCTGATGATCACAGATAACTTGGCTAAAAGCTGCCAGAACTATCCATGCCACCACCTTGAATGCTGTGTTGCCTTGAAATTTCTGCCACCAGATTATTAAGTTCATTACCTCTAAGTTGGGTCTCATAGAAAGGCTTAGGACATGGGCAAAATATAAACAACTTCTTTGCCAGAATGTAACATGAATGGTCTTTAGTCCAATTTCCAACAGAGTTCTTCTTCTCCTCTAAAACCTCATGAGCCAGTCTTTACTTTTCACAGTCTAATTGACATTCTGGTCTTCTGAGCCCCCACCAGATTGCCCATTAAACTTCACTTACAACATTGTAAAGCTTTTCCAGTTTGCATCTCTAAACTTTTCAAAGTTCTCCTACAAACCAGCTCCAAAGGCTTCTGAACCACATGGTTAGTGACAGAAACAGCCTCACTTCTTGGTACCAATTTATGTATCAGTCATCTTTACATCACTGTGACCAACATCCCTGAGAACACCAATTTAGAGGAGGAGTAGTTTATTTGGGCTCATGGTTTCAGAGGTTCAGTTCATGGTTAATTGACACCATAGGTCTGTGTTCCAGGTGAGGAAGAGGAAGAACATTATGGCAGAAGTGTGTGGCATAGGAAAGCAGTTAGGAAATGCCCAATGAAGAAGGTGGAAGGGAAGAACATATAAGAGAGTTCTCTCCACTTACCATGGACAAAATATAAACCCCAAAGTTATAATCCCTGTGACCTACTTTCTCCAGACACGCCCTACCTGCCTACAGTCACCACCCACGTAATCCATACCAGTGGATTAATCCATTGATTAGGTAATAGCTCTCATAATCTAATCAATTCACCTCTGAATATTCTTTCATTGTCTTTCTCATACATGAACTTTTGGGGGATATGTCATATCTAAACCCTAACAGCCACTTTGTTGAAAGTACTTCAGAACAAGTTTTTGAGTTAGACAATTCTGATTCTGCCATTTAACAGTATGAGCTAGTTGATATTATTATTCTTCATCTGATTTTGAGTTCATTATTTTTTCCATTTAGTGTATTACCATTCTCAAATCTTTTTATTTAAAAATGAAGTATAAAGGGAATGTATTTTCCTAACTTTCCACATGCTAATTAATTTTAGACTCTGCTTTGCAAGGAATGGTGGAAATTATAACTAGCTTTTCTAAAAACAAATAAACAAAAAGCCCCAAACATATCAAATTTGCTCCAAAGACACCCCACTCCCACCCCCTGCTCCCGGTACTTCTGTTGCTTTTTATTGGCTGAGAGACAAAGCTTATCCTCTTACTCTATCATAAGCAAAGGCACAATCTTATACTGCCTATATCTGAGTCATCATGAAATGGTAATGTGTCTATTAAAGAGTCAACAACTGCCTAAGAAGAATCCGAAGGTGACCAGTTTTAGACAATCATGCTTCACACAGAGCATGGGCCTTGGGATATAATTTTTCCCTTTTTTCTCTGTAAGAGTTCTCTGACTAAAGTCTAGGAATACTCTTAATTTTGAGCAAGGATTATAATATTGACTGTGGGTTGAGGAATGGCTTAGTGGTAGAATGTATACTTAGTATGCATCAGACCTTAGGTTTGATTCTCAGAACCAAAAATAATTAAAAAAAAAAAGAAGAAGAAAAGAAGAAATTTAATATGACCAACATCTCCAGCTGTCCCTTAGAGAACACATACACACCCACATATGCATACATATACACACACAAAAGAAAGCAAAACAAAGAGCAGTTGACTTTCAGTTTTATTCATTAAAAAGATCCATTTATAATTGTAACGTGCAGAGGGCTGTAAGACTGAAGTGATACCTGAGAGAGGTCTGAGAATGTGTTTGCACCACATTACTTGGACTGCATGATAATTGAGAGCCATTGTGGCTGAACACTTTATGAGTTTGTTTAATTTGTCACAGTAAATAAAGCTTTTTTGATGCAAGTTAATTAGCTCTCTTGTGTTACTGCACATCAAATGTAATTAACAACCAACTGCCAGTGTGGGGTTGCCCTGGTGTAACATGGTAATGGGGGAAAAACTTAACTGGGCCTGAATTAAGTAAAAGATATACTGTTGAATCAATCACCCTTTTTATCTGCTTAAATCAGATGGACAAGGATCTACGGAAAAATATCAGGTCTCACAAAGCATCAGCTGTTTAATATGATTTCACAAAAATCTTGTGTATTATGACAGTCTCGCATTTGCTACCACAGAAAGTAAATTCAACTAAGTAAAATTTCTACCACTGTTCAGAGTTCACTTTATTCTCCTTAGTAGGCATTGCCTACATGCCAACCTCTGCTTGGATTGTTCATTCCCAGTCATTTACCTTTCTTTTGCTTTGACATTTTATCTCCCCTATGATAAGTGCTATTATAACTAAGGCAGAGAAAGTGCTATTAAATAATGACTAAGAAGGGATTTGTTCAAATGGGCAGAAAAAGATTATTAAAGAACTTGTTTCAAAAAGGGGATCATCCCTCCAGTTTCATAATAGTATTTTTTGTTTAGTTTGTATTTTGAGAAAGTATTCTACCTTATGTTTTCTTTTCTTTTTTGAAGAAAAATTAACACAAAGACATCTAATGGCCTTGATTTATGCTTGTTTTTGATCATGCTATCAGAAGAAATGCTTTTATATATATATTTTAAATTATTTATTTATGTTTCAATTTTTTACAGACTGCATTTTGATTCATTGTACACAAATGGAGTACATTGTTTTGTTTCTGTGGTTGTGCACGATGTAGATTCACACTGTTTTTAAAGGGTCACACTAATAGCATCCTTGAGAAGCTCTCAGTGTCTCCTGTTTACATTGAAAATATTCACTGGGAGAAACAACAATTTAAATTAAAAAGATATACATTTGTAAAGGCATATAGCTTTACTACAGTAAACATTTTCCCCTCTCACTATCTGAATCCCCTTCCCATAAGAAAGAAGACTCTGCCTGTTTCTCTTAAGTGATGGCACTTTCTTGGGTAGCAACAGCCTGGTGAGGAAGGGAATTTGAAAGAAACTGGGTGTAAGTTCAGATTCTGCCTCTAACCAGCAAACTTCAGAGTGACCACCTTCTCTGAGACTAAGTTTTCTCATAGAAACAGGTATTAGCTTGGGTAGTCTTATGATTGTCCTTTAGCTTTAAAGTTCTCCAAACCTCTGATCTCTCTCATATTTTTCTTGAACATCTTTCTCATTTCATTTCTTGTTACCCTGCCCGCCTTGGGTCTCAGCTGACTGACTTTGGCAATGGAGAGTGTTTAAGTCCAGCTACTAGGAAGCTACTTGAGTGACAGCCAACCTGTACTTGTTCATTCAACAAATATTTATTGAAAACTTTCTATAAGCCAGGTTCTAAGAATCTGAGAATGAAAATGAACTGGATAATCCTTCATGTACATAATTGAAAATTATGAATATGAAAATAGAAAACTATGAATGTGAAAATAAAAAGAAAGTCATTCTTCTTAATGACTGTGTTATATTTCATTGAATAGGCAATAAATTTTAGATCTCTTGACTCATATGGGATTATTTAAAATTATTCACATGAATTTTATATAGGTCTATTATCTCTGGGTTTTTCTTTTCATGCCCTACATAGTCAATGCAGGGGAACAGGCAAGCAGGACTGAGGTGCAGGAAGTAAACAAAGCACCTTTTACACTGCAGCATTTCATCCTGGTACTGCCCTTTTGTTGGGAGTCAGCAAGAATGCACGCCCCTTTGTTTTCTTTTGTTCGATTTGAGGATTCTGTGTGAAGGATTGCACCAATTATTGAATTTACTTTTACTCTTTCAAAAATAATCTTTTTATTGATTCCAAAAGTAATTGCATGCTCACTGTAAAAAATTAAAGTATTACAGCAATTCATGATAGAGGAAATAATTAAAGTGCCTCCTTATCCCATTGCTCAGAGATAATCACTACTTAGGTTTTGATTTATAGTCTTACTCTTCTCTCTCACACTCTCTCTCTCCATATACTACTAAAAATATATTATGGTAACTTTTCCTACATGGAGAATAATGTAGTTGCGTTCGTCAGTTTTTTGTCACTATAAGAAACACCTGAGACAATCAACTTCAAAAGAGGAAAGGCTCACGGTTTTGGAGGTTGCTATCCGTGGTCTTTTGGCTCTGTTGCTTTGGACTTGGGCTTGTGACAAGGAAGCACATCATGGCAAGAATGTGTGCCAGAGTAAAACCACTAGCTTCACGAAAGATTTAAAAAAGAAAAGAAAACAAGGATGAGGGAGGCTGGGATCCCACAATCCCCTTCAATGGTTCACCCTCTATGACCTAAAGACCTCCTAGTAGGCCCTACCTCTTAAAGGTCACATCACCTCCCAGGAGTACCTCCTGGGGCTAAGTCTTTCTCACATGGGCCTTTGGGAGACATTTAACATCCAAACAGTTATGTTGAAACCTGAATTTTTTGATAGTATATCTTGACTCTTCATGTAGATTGATTCCATTCTTCTTAACAACTATGCTATATTTCATTGAATAGACCTAAGTTTATTTAACCAAGTCTCTGATTGATATATAATTGAATTGTTTTCAAATGTGTTGATGTTATAAATAACACAGGGCAGTGTTATTAACAATGGTATTATCATTAAGAAGAGTAATAAATACCCATTAAGTACTTATTAAGTGCCAGGCACTTTGTTACACATTTTATAGGTATCATTTCATTCAAACACTGAAATCAACAATTTATGTAATTCTCCCAAGGACACATATCCACAATGTAATGCAGCCGTGATTTCAATCCAAGTTTGATTGCAAAGTAAGAGCCAATATTTGTACACACACATTTTTGTATACTTGTGTTGGTGTATATGCAGGACACATTTACAAAGATAAAAGTGCTGGGTTGAAGGATATGCAATGTTTAAACAGTCATTTCTAAATTGCTCTGCAAACTTTTCTTTGCCAATTAGCACTCAATTATAGAAAATAAGAACACTGGTTTTGCCATACTCTTATCACCATTGTATAGGATCATTTTTTTCTTCAATATGATTGATATAATAGTTTTATTGTGTTATTTCAATTTACATTTATCAATTTCATTATTTTAGTAATAAAATGCACGCATTTAAATTTCATTTTTGTTATTTGCTGTTGAAATATGGCTTATAAATCTTTAATCTCTTTGTTTTAAAGACACTGCATGAACTTTTTGTTTGAATGTTTTGGCTTTTATTATAATCTCTCTCTCTTTTCCCTCCCCCTTCCAAATTCCTTTTTTTTTGTTTATATTCCCAGTGCATTTGTAATTCCTTTCTGGATTAATAGACCCAGATAACATTCTAACAGCAAGTTCTAATCATTCAATGCAGATCAGTACTTGGACAAGTGAATTGATAAGAGAAGGATGGCAATAAATCATGTAAAGTTGACTTTTTCTCATAAAAAAATAATGGTAGTTCCAGGAAGAGAGAAAAAGAGACTTAAAAAAACCTACATGATATTTTGAAAAGAAGCAGAGTGTTCAAAGGAATAACTAACAAGAATAACTTTAAAAGGATAAATGTTCCAAATAATTTTGTTAAATAAAAATTTCAAAAACTTTGCAGGAAATATAAACACGTACCTAGAACTTGATTATAGTCACATGTAGCTATATATATTTGAAATGATGAATTTATGCTTCAGCATTACAAGATGCATATAATCACTTATAGACACTCCAATTTATAGAAATGAATGCATATTGCTTAAGATTCTTCTAATTGAGCCATATTCTGGAGGAGTGATGAGAATAAGATTCATCTAACTTCATTCTGAAAACAGACTTATACTTCATACTTATTCTTTCTGCAAACCACCTGCTGTCAAGTCTTTTTTTTTTTGGTACTGGGGATTGAACCCAGGAATGATTCCCACTGAACTACATCCCGAGTCCTTTTTATTTTTTATTTTGAGACAGGGTCTTGCTAAGTTGCTTAAGGCCTTGCTAACTTGCTGAGGCTGCCCTGAGCTTGCGATCCTCCTGCCTCAGCCTCCTGAGTCACTGGGATTATAGGCATATGCTACCATGCCTGGCTAGACAAAGTTTTCTTATCTGTAAAAAAAGGATTCAAATAACTATATCACAATATTTATTGGATTTATTTAAAATACAGACAGAAGCATGACTAGTTGGACAATTTGATTATTATACTGGCTTAATCCATAAAGAAACTGAGACTAAGAGCAAAACTAAAAAAACAGCAAGGAATACGATAATAGAGAGCACAAGATCATTAAAGAGATGAAACATGTTGGGCATGGAAGAGGACAGGATGACTTTTACAGGTTACTTCTTTGTCAGAAGACTCTTGCAGCAAAGCAAACTTAAAAATGTATTATCTGCCACCAGCTACATCTTGAAGAAAGTGATTAATGCAATTTAGCTGTTCTATAACAGAACCATAATATATTGTTGAAAGGGGCCTGCTGAGGCAAAATGTGGTGTTGAAAATGTGCTATTTCTTAATAATAATAGAGGCTACCAAATTGAGCCTGGAAAAAGCAGGCCTGGCCACTGAGTAAGCTAACATTAACACCTTCTCCTACTTGCAAAGACCCAACTTTCTCTAAACTCCTCTGGTTCTTTAAACTTGTTCTTCTCCTTAGTTTTCCTGGTGTGAGTATTTCATTTTCAGGTGGGGATATTGGAAGCTAACATGGAGTATAGGAAGGAAGAAAAGCATGGGGAAATAGAGGCAGCAAATTGAATTTAGTTTTTCTTCAGTAATCCTATTTTTTAAATGCAATTAATCTGTATATCAAATCTGTCCTATATCATGTTTCAGAATATGGAAGATCTGGCAATGAAGAGATCAGGAGAAACAGGACCCACTGTGTGGTTTTAGCATTGGATTCTGCGGCACGGGTTTAGGGAATGATTTACTCTGGTCAGCCCCACAGGTTTCTAAAAGTTTTGGCAACAAATAGTTGATACTTCAAACAATAAGTCAAAGCTGGAGAAGGCATCCAGTTTGAAACTTGGTAATAAGAGACCATGGGAAATCCTGATGCCTGTTTGGAAGTCCAGATGGACAGGTGCGGGAAAAGCTGCAGCCAAGAGTAGCTGTAACTGAGCCACTGGATGGAGGCTGAAGCATAGAACTCAAGCTGCCAGTAGAGAACCTTGCCCAAAATGATCCCTGCCCCAAGGGATACTATCTTCCTGGCACTGATGAGATTCCTGTTTGGATAGTGGCTAAGCTGTGTTACCAAAGAAGAAAAACAAGGAAACAAGCATAAATTGTTGATTCTTCCAAAGTGGGTAGCAAAAACAGCAGTAGCAGGTTGACGTTGCAAACTCTCATCTCTAATGTAACAGCACACAATTCCCTTGACAAGAGACAAAGCAACTGCTAGGTTTAATGTGTCTGTACATGAGCAAATGATCTCGCATAATAATACCGCACTGTGCTGACAATCCTTTATGAATACAGCAGTGTAATGCCGACAGTTAGCTAAACAACAGAGCTGCCTGCCCACATAGAAGGAGCTGCACAGGAGGGACATATTCGACTCAAGGTAATTCTGGGGAAATGTGGAAAGGCTGACATCTGGACTGTCATGCAAAGCAGACACATTCTGAAACACAAGAGAAATGCTGTCTGAGAGGTCCTGGTGAGGCTTCCAAATTGTCATCAAGAGCTGGTTAAATTTTCATAATTTTAATATGTAAGCAAAAAAGAATGCCTCAGAGAAATCGTGGGAGGAGACTAGGGACTGAGGTAGATGCATTTATTCATTCACTAAATATTTTTGCCTATTTTTCTGAAGGCCAGGTAACTGTGCTAGGTGACATATACAGACATGAGTAAGATGGTCCCTGCCCTTAAGATCGTTGTTATCTACATGTGGAAAGGAAAATATGCCAATTACAACATGCTGTGGTGAGCGGTAGGCACAAAGTAAAGCTTGCTATGGAAGCCAAGATAGAATATCTAAGTCTATGCAAAAGTGTGCCCGTGTGTGTGTGTGTGTGTGTGTGTGTGTGTGTGTGTGTGAAGGGTGGTGATGGTGGCCAGGGGAGGCTTTCAGGAGCAGGACATTTTAAAATCGAAGCTTCATAAAAGATGAGTCAGAGGAATAGGCGAGTGAATGACTGGGTGAACCTTCTGATTGGAGAGAATGATGTATGCAAATGCTCAGATTTCACAAAAGGGACACATGGAAACCAAGAACTGCTAGATCATACTGCTGAGAGTCTTTACTGATAATAAAATACTAAGAACCAAGAGATAACTGTTCTCTTTTTATGGCAAGACAGAATCAGGTAATATATAAAGCATTTCCTGATTCCAAACTGATTAGGCCTTACAGGAAGTTATCAGGGGAACGTTTTCAGATTTTCTTCTCTAAAAGGTGTGGTGTGGAAAGTAAGGTGAGCAGACAGGGAAACTAATCAAGAGTTCTTTAAACTCTGGGATTTTACTTTGTTTCCAAAACTGACTAAAAAGAGTGGGAAAAATGAATGAGTAGAAGGACACTGTGTGGAATGTAATTTTAAAATGCTACACAGTATTCGGGACAGGCTAACATTATGGGATCTCACACAGGGACATTTCACTGTCAAGGTGATGATTGTGACAAAATGGACTAAAATTATTTAGGCGCCCTAAAGCATTTGAACTATTCATAGCAAATTCTAACGTGCCATCCTTGCAACCTTTAGAAATAAGAACTTACACAGGTCAGGAAACTGTGTTTCTCTGAGTGCACTGGAAGAAACCTAGATTATTACAGACATTTAGTTAGTCTTCAGAGATAAGTGCTGACTTCAAGTACTGTCCTTGAATTATAGATTGTCCTTAGCGCTTCCCAATCTGCCAGGCTTAGATTCAGTCCTTATTCATGAGTAGTGGCCAGGTTTGTGTCTAGTTCTCAGTTTAACCCAACAACTTGTGTGCTAACTTTATCAAGCTTTTGCTTTGACATTTACATCCTGCAAATTGCATGCAAAGTGTAAACAGAAATTTTCCTGTTTGAGATGGTAATGTATATCATGCTCAGTTTTCAAAGCACATTTCTCCATTCCTTCTCTGCTTGTCACGTCCCATAGATATTAGGAGAACTGGTGCTACCAAACAGAGCTGACAGCAGTGCTGGCTTAAAAGAGAATGCCATTCAATGTCATCTCTATCTGGAAACATGGGAATAGCACAGGTACTTTTTTTTTTTTTTTTTTTTTAGAAATTACTGATTGTTCCCATTGGGTAAGGCATTGGAAACCATCTAGTTCCTTATCCTCAACAGGCAGATGAGGAAATGGAGGTGCTTGCACAGAGGCCTAGGATAATAATAGATAAGAATTTAGATTTTTCTGATAGCTAGGCCATCATTTTCTTCAAAGTTATAGCATTTCCCCTTTCATCCTCAAATACAAAGCAGAGTACTTCTTTTCTATTATGGGTCAGCTATTTTAGAAAACCCTTGGAAAATATGTGCCATAAAATGGGTCATTCAAAAAATTTTCATAATAAGAAGAACTACATGGAATTAAAATGTAAACCTTTCACTTTTATTAAGCCCCCAAATTTCATCCAAGCTCCCCAAGTCTAACAGCCTTAACATATGGTTTTGTTTTACACTTCACATGATTTCTTCTGAAAGCCAGCAACCTGGCCAGTAACTCATCAGGATCACTTGGTTGGAAAGGGCAGTCAAAAAGATCTGCATCATTATTTAAGCATCTTGCTGATTACATCTTTCTTGATTTGTCCTTGAAACAACCATAAGATGGACACAGAAACATGTTAATTTTCCCATCGTAAAGATGAGAAAGCAGCTGGGCACAGGGGTGCACACCTGTAATCCCAGCAGCTCAGGAGGCTGAGGGAGGAGGATGGCAAGTTCCAAACCAGTCTCAGCAAATTAGTGAGGCCCTAAGCAACTCAGTGGGATCTTGTCTTTAAATAAAATACAAAAAAGGGCTCCGTGGTTTAGCACCCCTGAGTTTAATACCCTGTACCACCTCCCCAACAAAAAAAAAAAAAAAGAGAGAGAGAGAGAAAGAGAAAACAGTGTCTTCAGTAATTAAGTGATTTGTTCAAAGTCATGGTGCCAGGAGCTGAGATATTTACCTGGCATTCTCCTTCTTGGTCATGTTCTCCTTTCCCCTTCCCAAATCCCTATCATCACCATTATAATCATTGTCATCGTCATTATCAGTGCTATCATCAATGAGCACTTCTTTTTGCTAACTTTTGTAACTTTTCCAAGACTAATAGATCTCAGTGTATAACTGCATCTCTTTTGCCGTAAAGTAACCCCATGTACTGATTTCATATTCCCAAAACTTGCCTTTGACCAGTTTTTGAGTCTGTCTTCCTCTCAGGGCTACCCACCTAGGCCTGTTGGTTTCAAAGCCCACACAATTGTACATGAACAATAGAAGGCATATGTAGTAAAACTCAAACATTGGACCTAATTGCAGCATTAATCATTCTAGCAGATGAAATGTGGGGTGTTAAAAACAGTTCAAAAACTTTTCTTTAAGATCTCCAATTCTTGTGCAAGGTGGATGGGGTAGTACGCTATATCTGATGGTGTTTAATCATTGCCACAGCAAAAGGAACATTTAATGAAATAATTTTATCAGGACAGGATATATGCTTATTTTTTAAATTTATTGATTTTTCAAAGCACGCAACTATTAAGCAATTCTCAGACTAGGCTTATAATGTTGAGAACATTATGGTATACTCTAAGAGGTGTCCCTCTCTTTCCAATTTTCTTTTGGAGGCAAAACATGTTATTTGGTTATGGTTTTATAGACCATTCAGGATCATACATGATTCTGAAACTCCCAATGACTGATTTGTGTGTTTGGGTGACCCTGGGAAAGTCACTTACATTTTGAGCTCTTATTTACTTCTTTCACAGGAATTATAGTCCTTTTGTAAACTTCCTGTCCTCTGAAGTCTCCAGGGAAGTCTTATTTGCTTGTGAATCAGCCTAGATCCCAGTTTTCATTGAATGCTCTTTCTTTTGAACTTTATACCCTGATCTCTGATGATATTGCTGCCCTTCCTCAAGCTGTTATTCATTTAGCTGGTATTTCTCTTTATCCAGGACCTGCGTTCCACCCTAAATCAAGGCTTCCTGATGATTGGATCAATATTTATGAGTCCCTGTGAGTCCATAGAAAACCAGATGTCTTCACTGAAGTGAGATGGACAGTGGCTTTCTCTTCTTGACACTGTTAGGGAAAGTCCACCAGAATGTTGCTTTACTCTGTGACAGAACTCTTACTTAGTTTCATACATAGGTATTATTCTCAAGTCACCAGCATGGTTGAGCTGTTTGTTTAGTAATCACCCTCCTTAAAATTTGTCAGTGTTGACTGGTGCTTAATCATTTTGCTCCTTTTCCCCTTTAGGATTAGTTCTTCTGTATTCTTTTTTCCTTCAATGCTAATCAGATTTTTGTTGGCCCATCCCACAAGATTACCAAATGTGCTTGAACCCCAGCATCTGAAACTATTTAGTCATTGTCTTAGAAAAGTTCATCATGAGTCAGCTACTCAGGAGGATGAGGCAGGAGGATTGCATGTTTAGACCAGCCTGGCCAATTTAGTGAGACCTGTCTCAAAATTAAAAAAAAAAAAAAAATTAAAGGGCTGGGAATGTGGCTCAGTAGTAGAATGCCCTTGGTTTCAATTCCCAGTATTTCAAAACAGCAAAAAAAGTCATCATTAAGTGGTTCACATGAGCAGTTCTCCTAAAGCTGCAAAGTGCAAAACTTGTTTGATGTATGATAAAGCACTAGTTAAGTCTAACCCAAGAGTTTGCTAAACATGCCCAGACATGTCTGAATCTTCCACTAAGACAGTAGAAATAATGAAAATTTTCTACATATACAAATATAAGCTGTTGTTACTCTTTTTTCTTTTTTTATTTTTATAGACTGCATTTTGATTCCTTGTACACAATTGGGGTACATCATTTCGTTTCTATGGTTGTGCATGATGTAGATTCATACCATTTGTGTAATCATACATGTACATAGGGTAATGATGTCTGTCTCATTCCACCATTTTTCATACCCCCCAATTTCCCTTTAAAGTGTGAGTTTTTGGTAATACAGACTGAACTTTTTCAAAGGACATAGACTCTTTTTCCCTGGTTGAAGGAAAATCTTGGTCATATGACTTAAGTGGGTTCTATCACATGCCTCAAGTATAGGTAGATATTTCAGTTCCCCGTAGCAATGTTGTAGTCTGTGAATATACAATTATGTATGAATCCACATAGGTAGTCCAAGAGTGTGGGTCTGTAAAGTTCACCTCTACAAAAATAACACTGTGTTCCATTCTCAACATTCGGAGACTGAGAAGTTTAAGTTCAATGACAAAAATTAGAAGAGAGCAAAAGAATAGAAAACCATGGTAAAAATATTTTTCATATTTCACATATGAATATATAGACATAGACATACATATAAAAAAAAAACCCTAGTGTCTGTGCTCTGAAAAACTAAAGAGTCATTGCCATTTTTAAAATTAACAAAAAAGCAAATGTGAAAAACTTTTAAATTAAATTTCAACATTTTCAAACAAGTGCTGCCTGGGAGATCATGCGACACATCTAAAGCCTAAATTGAATGTATGTTGGCAAGAGCATCTTCACATCTCTCTAAATAACTAGCTAATACAGTCAGTATTTTACACCTCATTGAGGCCTGGCACTTATTTGTGAAATGTTCCAGTCAATTGTCAACTAAAAAGAATGCAAAATTTCAATCCTTTGGAGGGAAAAACAGGCAAAAATTTCCTCTTCTTCCAGAGAATTTTGCTCTGCAAAGATGGAATTCTCCAGGGGTTGCCAAGACTGCTGTTGGGTATAATCTAGCCCATCAACATTTTTAGGAGAAAGGCAGAATCAACAAAAAAACAAAAGATGAAGAAAATATAGAAACATTTACTTTTAAGCTCTTGTAATTAAGCATCTTGTCTATTCTATTAAATAAATTTTGTAGCAAGACGAATGCAGATCATATAGGATACCCTAAATTGTTTTTCTTTCCTTAATCTTTGCTAGACCTCTATTTATTTATCTGAACAAAAGTTCATCAAACATTTGGCCTTTCATTTAATCATTTATTTACCTAAGAGTAGGGCAAGAGCTAGCAAGAAATAAATAAATAAATAAATAAATAAATAAATAAATAAAATAATAATATTAAAATAAAAATTAAAAAAAATAGTATTGGCTGCACAGCTAAACTGTCAAGGATTATATAGTAAAATAGAGGGAGAAAGGCACATGCATACTAAAAAGTGTGGAAATATGGAATAGAGCATGACAAACATCATGATGGAAAAGCAAAGCTCTGTAAGCATCTGAAAGAAGGATACAGGGATGAAGACTGTTGTGTATCATTTGTCTAACCCACTTAAATTATAGGCAACTATGCTTAGTGTTTTACACTTTCATTTCATCAACAGCCTACATGGTACTTATTATACCCACTTTGAAGATGAAGAAATAAGGACTATCACAGTGAATTGGGGTCCCACAAGAAATGCTAAGACTGGCATCAGAACCACAGGTGACACTGAGTCCAATTTCTGGCAGAAGAGCTCTAGAGAATATTTCACAGAGATGGGGTGTTTGCTGGATCCTTGGGGATTAATTAGTAGGAAGATGCAGGAAAAGTTAATTTCAAAAAGAAGGAGTAATGTGAGCCTAGAGGTTAAAGTGTGATTGGTGCCCAGAGCAGAAGCAAACATTTTCTATCATTGAATTAGGACCAAGAGCTACTCCATAAATTGAAAACTGGGTAAAAGTGAAGGAATCACTAAGAAAGAAATAATACATATAGATCTTTTATTTTAACATAAAATACACAAGCTTACGTTGATTCGCCAATCTTTTCCTGAGAATCAAACACTTTTCTTGAAGCATGAGTCTGCTGATTGGAGTCTGAGTATAATATACCATTTTACACCATTTTTATGACTGGTTTCACATAGACCAGTTTGGTTTATTTAAAGTGAAGCAAAAGTAGGAGATGGGAACAATCTGAGTGTAGTATCCTTCTGGATTTCTATGATTTGTTTACTCAATTTGTTTCAGTGGTACTACCCTTTCCTATTACATCATCTTTATTAAAAATGAAGCCTGTAACTTAGTTTTCATAGAAGCAATTTCTTTCTGCGCTCATGTTTTACCAGTTTTCATATTTAATTAAATCACATAATTGTAAGAACTAGTGAGATGGGCATAAATAGGCTTGGGCAAGCATACAACTAATTGGTGGGGGGAAAAGCACAGACATACTATACAACTTGGTGGCCTGGAGTGTTTAATCAGCCGCTTTTCACAGAGGCCATGTTTTACAGAAGAGCATTGATATGATGAGTCAAATAGAAACATATTAAGAGAGTTTCTGTTGCAATGGAAAAATAGGAGATGAGGTATATTCAGGTCTGATGATGTAAAGCCTTGAGTGCCAACCTAAGTGGCATCCTATCACTGATTAGCTGTTCTTGCCATCCTCACAATGTGCTCCCAACTATGAATAAAAAACATCAATCTAGGTGGTACCTAGAGAGACTTGGTAGAGAAAATGAAGAAATAAGCTTTTGGCAAGTGTAAAACTAGAAGAGATGTAGAATTAGAAGGACATGGCAGCGGCCAGATTTGGGTGTGGGTAGTCAATGTACCTTTCTCATAAAAGTGAAAGAGAAGAAAGTTGCCACCTGAAAATTATTATATGCAACTCCAGGGACTCAAATGCTTTTAATATTTTTTGCCTTCTTAGCTTCTATCAATCTGAAAACCATCCAGGCATTTTCTACTGCAGCAATGTTCTGCCATGTGTACAACCTGTCCTGGATTTAGCACTATTGTGTATCATTTCCTAGTTGTCTCGAGTATGTACTGTATTGCGTTGAACCCAATATGCACTTTTGTTTTTGTGTTTACATTTTGCTATCTCTGCCATCAGAATCCATTGTACATTGTCAATTCATCTTGATGACATGTCAGAATTTAATAAATTGCATGTTTTTCATAGTGATTAAAAAATAACACTGTATTTTATAATCAGTAGTATCTTCTCTCCTCAACCAGATCATAAATTCCAGAAGCAATTCTTGGCCTATTTTCTTCTACATCACTTTTAAGGACTTGCACAATGCCAGACATATAGTAGACTTTGGTAAATACATAACTTCTTATTAACTTAAGGTGGGCTCATGGTAGGCTGTCTAAGTGGACAATACTTAGTTTTTCTGAGAAAAGTAGCCTTGTGTTGCTACTACTGCCATTTGCTCACCTTTTACTCTCTCTCTAAGCTTCTCCTATGCTGCAGGCTTCTCAAACCTTTCCAAATGAACTCAGAGAAGAACACTTAAATTTTGCAAGTGGGATTTGTGTGGCAGAGGGTTGGGGGGAAGCTTCTCAAGCTCATGAATAAGACATCATTTAAGGACTTAGAAACTATAATATTCTGAGCTTCAAGGGAACTTCCAAAGTCTCGTAAGGGGATTCCAAGAAATGTACTTAGAAATCATAATGTAAGCAAGAATTATCTCAGTTGACTTAATGTTTTAAAAAATTAGTGTCTGTTGTTGACTAGCTCTTATGATGCCAAAGGAATTTTTGAAGGGGCTATTTAATTTATCTTTTTTTCTATTCAAATTTGTGATTATGTTAATTATTAGGTAGGAAAAAGTGAACAGGGAAGAAGGAAATATTTAAATAAAAAAGTCATCTAGATTCAATAAGGAAAAACTATTTTAATAAAGTGAATTGTTTCCAAGAGGCATCATAGCTCAAAGAGCATGAGAGAGGAAGCCAGAATAGTTATGTATATATACATTAGAAGGTACAGTTGCCTTTAAGAAAAGCATATTGGCTAGCTAAGCAGTGTTCTAGAGAATATAATCAAAATAACTGTGGATATCTGGTAATTTCTCAAAATTTCCCATCAAAATAAAAGAAATTAATTTCCTGGAAAAATTAATGGGTGATGGAAATAGATTTTAAAATGCTATGTTGAAATAATTTATTAATAGAACTATGAAGAGCAAGAGTTTTGAATGAATATTTGTATTACCTATGCAATATTTCCAGATGGTGGTGAAAAGTCTGAGGACAAAAATTAAAAGATGATAATGACTGTGGTCTGGGTTTTCCTCTTTTATATAAGAGAACTTAAACCATTTTGGAAAAGTAAACAACATTTAGAGTGCAGACTTTCTAGGGAAAAATTCCATGCCATGTAGGGAGTGAATATAACTCTCCATGGATACAGTCCATGCTGGCCTTATTAGAAAAATAGTAGTAGAAAGTAAATCCATTAAGATAAAACATTTGATGAGAAAATGTTCAGTGAGGCCAATTGGCACTGCTTTTTTTTTTTTTTTTTTAACTTATCTTGACTTTAAACTGACTTTACCAGACTTAGATTGAAAAATGCTAAAAAGTCAAAACAAGGCCAACTCTTGATTATTGGTATGAATATATGGTTTATTGGTATATAATTAATAACAGTTGATTTCAAATGTAAATTGCAATATTCCTTAAACTTTGATGCATTTTGGAATTACATAGTGATATTTAAAAATATCATTTTTGGTTTCTACTTGTAGAGATCTTGATTTAATTTGTTTGGGGTATAACCTGAGCAGATTTAAAAAATTTTTTCTGTGTCATTCTAGTGTGGAACCAAGTCTGGGAATAATGTATTGCCAGTGAAAACAAGTATTACCTACTTTTTCTTTTATTGACTTGAGAATTCCCACTACTTACTTTGCCCCAGAGGGGTTGATATTGAAACATTTACTCTCTGTAGCTAAAGAAAAGTTTGTACAGAGGCAAGCTATTGGATAGGGGGTGGATAAATCAGGGGAAGAAAGGAAATAGTCTGAGAATAGAAGATTATAGGAAAGGACTAAAGAGTCTGATATAAAATGAAGTCTATATTTTGAAGTCTATATTACAAAGAGTATATCCCCCCATTTCACCTAATTATGGACTTTAGTGAAGCCTCATTAATTTGCTTAAATTGATTTTCTATAGAATATATATTCATATTCAAATGTCAGTTCAAAAATATTAGAAGGTAAATTTTGATGATTCACTCTTCTGAATTATTTAAGCTGTGAGCAATAATCAGAGATCTATTTTCTGAAAGGGAAAAACACTTCAGACTGTTGATCATTACAATCACTACTCTAGGTAGATATATATTATACTTTTGTTGTCTTTAATTTCAATGATTCTCTGAACTAAAACTTGTTGTAATACTACCCTTCTTAATGGCCCTTTGGCTGGTTCTGTGATAAAAGAGCAAGATAGTAATTTCAAGATGTATTTCCTACATGACACTGCTTTTGTGACTTTATCGATCTCAACATTATCTGAACTCTTTCCCCCCTAGTTTTGGGATATCAGACGAGAGGGAGTTATTTTTACTATCTCTTGGAGAAGAACATCGATGAACTATTTCGTCCAATGCAGCATAAATTGTTTTGTCCGCAATGGATTTCCACCTAAAGAAGGCACACTCTGATTACTGGTTATTAAGTAGTTTTTTTTCCTTCCCCATATGTCTGAATGGAAAAGGGCAGATTTTCCTCTGGGTTTCAACAAAGTGTTTTCTCAAACTGCAACAAAACTAGTTGATTGAAATGCCATAATAACAGTGGTGGTAGTTGATTGTTGTTGCTTCTTGATAAAACAAGATTGTGGCATTTCAAAATCAGGGTAACGTTGGGCAAAGGGATAAGGCCTTGAGACCAAAGATCCAATTTGCTGTTAGCCCAATCCCAGTTGGTAATGAAGAGCATTTGCTTGTTTGGAGATTCTGTAGACAGGTTATTAATTTCTTTTTTTCCTAAACTTACAAGAAGCACCCCAGAGTGAGGAAGAAAATGCCAGAGCAGCATTTACATTGGGTGATGTTTGTGTACTTATGTGGGAGGGAAATGGCACCTTTTTCCTGTTCAGAAGCATTCCCAATCCATTTGGGGTGATGGTTAATGGGGCTGTTCATCAGCCCAGAAATGCATAAGAGAGAATGCATTAGCCACAATTTGTCTTGATAATGTTCTCTTTGCTCATTCTGGTACAAGACAGATATATTCTGCAGAAGATTGCCTTGCTAGCAGCACCAATCACAGTGGTTTTGTTAGGTTTCCTAAGGCATCGAAGTGAACACTCTTGATTGTGATGTGATGTAATTGTTTTATTTCCCAGTCTGAAGACGAAAGTGTTTATCTAAAATTAATGAGGAAATTTTTGATAAAACCATACTAAAAATCAAAGTCTTAGAGTCTTGGGCATCATGCAGACTGAGACTAAAATTTATGATGTTATATGACTAAAGTTATGGACCTCGATATATTGAATTAATGATTATATATATTTTTTTGTTTTCATCCCAAACTATTTATTTTTTATCGTGGTAAAATCTATATATTCTAACATTCGTTGTTTTAGCAATTTTAAGTGTAAAGTTATATGTCATTAAGCACATTCACATGTTGTCCAGCAATTATTGTTATAAATCCTCAGAAGAGTTTCACTTTCCCAAACTAAAATTCCATATCCGTTAAACAATAACTCTACATTACCTCCCCATAAACCATTATTCTGCTTTCTATGAATTTGACTATTCTAGGTACCCCATGTAAACAGAATCATACAAATTTGTCCTTTTGTCTTATAAATTCTTTTTAAAGCATCTGGTTTCATAAAATCATGCAGTCATCACAATTTAGACCAGAAAATGATTAGTAATGCCAGCCTACTTTCATGGGTAAGACAGCTGATAAAGAGAATGCTGGCTAATTTATTCAGCTAGTTCAGAATCCATTTTATACAGTTTAAGATAATCCATGAAATACACTGTGTATTCCTATATTCACTTTAATGCCTTTTGGGCCCAGAAACTCTTCAACATTTCTCACTTGTCCTCGCTCTGCTGGCCCTGAACTTTTTTCCTGCTTATTTTAAACCTCAATGCTAAGTTATATCCTTGATATGGATCTCATTTAGTCAACATCTTGTAAGGTCAGCATCCCTAAAGTACTCCTATTATACTCATTTACAGATGAGGAAACTGAAGTGTAAAAAGTCAGGTTGCCTCCATTAGGGTTTTTTTTTTTTTTTTTTGGAAATGAATAAGGTTTTTTTTTTATTATCAAAATTAATAGTGCCTTTTTTTATTGTAAACAAATGGGATACATGTTGTTTCTCTGTCTGTACATGGCGTAAAGGCATACCATTTGTGTAATCATAAATTTACATAGGGTAATGTTGTTTGATTCATTCTGCCATTTTTTCCCTTCCCCCCCTCCCCTCCCACCCTTCCCCTCCATCTATACAGTCCTTCCTTCCTCCATTCCTGCCCCCCTCCCTAAACCCAACTCCAACCCCAACACTAACCCTTCCCACCCCCCATTATGTGTCATCATCCACTTATTAGCGATATCATTCTTCCTTTGGTTTTTTGAGATTGGCTTATCTCACTTAGCATGATATTCTCCAGTTTCATCCATTTGCCTGTAAATGCCATAATTTTATCGTTCTTTATGGCTGAGTAATATTCCATTGTATATATATACCACATTTTCTTTATCCATTCATCAATTGAAGGACATCTAGGTTGGTTCCACAATCTGGCTATTGTGAACTGAGCAGCTATGAACATTGATGTGGCTGTATCTCTGTAATATGCTGATTTTAAGTCCTTTGGGTATAGGCCAAGGAGTGGGATAGCTGGGTCAAATGGTGTTTCCATTCCAAGTTTTCTAAGGAATCTCCACACTGCTTTCCAGAGTGGCTGCACTAATTTGCAGCCCCACCAGCAATGTAAGAGTGTACCTTTCTCCCCACATCCTCGCCAACACCTGTTGTTGCTTGTATTCTTGATAATCGCCATTCTAATTGGGGTGAGATGGAATCTTAGGGTGGTTTTGATTTGCATTTCTCTTATTACTAGAGATGTTGAACATTTTTCCATATGTTTGTTGATTGCTTGTATATCTTCTTCTGTGAAGTGTCTATTCATTTCCTTAGCCCATTTGTCAGTTGGATTATTTACATTCTTGGTGTAGAGTTTTTTGAGTTATAACACTACAGTCCATTAGGTTTTAAAGTCAATGATAGTAGAGCAAGGACTCTGAATGATAGCTTTTATTCAACTGATATTTAATAAATAGAAACCTGTATGTTGAAATGAACTGGGTTGGACAGCATATTAAAATTTTAAAAATATACAAAATTTCTATTTTTTAGTTTTGCCAATTATGGATTTTCATGGTAATTCAGTTTATTAATATATAAAATGATCACCTGCTTAGTATAAATCAAGGAGAAGACTAAATTGGCTAAATAATAGGGTTGCATTATTATTCAAATGTATAAAATTTTGAAGGGATTATCTTTGACTCTTACCTATATGATTCAATTTGTGTTGTACATATATGGTAGACATTAAGGAGATCAGTGACAGTAATAACTATGAAGAAAGAGAAGAAAACAAGTTAATCCTAATATGGGCAGAATGGTACTGTGTTGATTCTCTTAACTGCAGAAATTTAAAGTTTTACATCCTAAATCCACATTCTTGGATAGACCAGCAGCACCTATCAGGCTACAATTTTCTGTCTTCTTTTTATGGTTCTATTCACAATTTGCCTTCCAAATGAAGCCAATTTGGTGTAAGGATTCTCTCAATTCCATCCAAGAGTCTTTGTAGAAGGGAATAGACCTGACCAGTCAGCAAGGCAGACCTGAACAATAGCTAGGATGTTGTGGGTTATCCAGTGACTGACAATATCTCTCTGATAAGGATTCAAATAATATCTTGTTTCTCAGTCTTCCACATCACATCAATCAGTGATTAGAATTCCATTAGTCACTTCCTCTCTGATAGCCCAACTTCATACACAGCATATGGAAATACCTAGCCACGCAAGTCTCTTTTGTAACAGGTAGTAGGAGTGCACACTACTACAAGACAACAAGGTGTCTTTTAAAAATATTATATTAGAGTTTTATTATGATTAGTTTGACAATGTGGAGATTTCAACCCCTAGATATGAGATCAAATACACATATTTAATTATTTTATGTTTTAGACATTTGTTTAGGATTTAGCATGTGGTTGTACTTTCTACTGGTGATGTTTCATTACTCATGTTGGACAATCCTTCTCCTTTTTTGTACAGTCTTATTTTTTTCTAAGACTATTTTCTAAAACTGTTACTTATAATTGACTGTATTTTTTACTTTTTGTATACATTAACTAGAAACAAGTATACATTATATATGCAAATATGTGAGTAATGAAGCAAAGGACTCCTGGTCAATACTATCCCTACAGTATGCTACATGGAAGAACAGAATACATAATTTGTACCTACACATGCACACACAATCATTTATTATAAGGAACTGGTGTACATTTTGAATTTGGAGGAAAGGTCTTTTAACCTCTAATCTTGGGGGAAAGTTTTTTTCCTTACTTTGAACATTTGCTTTAGGACTAGACCAGTTCAGGGCCAGAAAGGAGCCATGGTGTTTATTCCCAGGTTCTCCAGCATTTAGTTTAACACCTGAAACAGATCTTCATTGGATAGAACCTTAAAATTCAGCTTATCTATATCCAGGTACTTAGGGCTGTGTCATCTGGGTCTCCTCCCTCGCATCCTTCCTCTATTTCACAGTCTTTCATCAAAAAACTCTTGCCTGGGGATTACATCCCCCACTTAAGTCATCATAATTTTTATATAATGTATATATTGTTTGTAATGTGTCATTTTCCTTTATATTATTACATTGTAAACATGCTGTGTTAAAATATGTTAAATTGGTTTAAACAAGTTTCCTTTTTAGATGCCTTTAATTTAGCTCACATTGGTCTAAATCCATGAAGAACCATATATTAAACACTCTTGAATAGCTTCTATGAAAAGAAACTTAATTTATGATATTTAGTATTATACATTATACAGTTTCTTTATTTTTCACTCAGTTCATCATGCTGTGAAAATTCATGAATATTTAACTATTAAATGAAATGCAAAATTTTCATTATCATTTTATTGAAAACTTGACATCTTAAAATACCATACATACCATTAGTATTCTAATGCATTGTCACCTTATTGAAAAATGCTGCTAAAAAACAATACAGCCATTCAGAAAAAAAAAATTTTGTCCGCCCAAGGCTATTAACTATAGTTCTACACATACATTAGTGACAAATAAGTGAAGCAGCCAATGCTCACAAAAGATGTCACTAAAATGCTAGGAAACAACTGTAACCATAGAAACCATCTCACACTGCAATCTGAACATCTTTTGTCAGTGTGTGACTAGAAATGAGATGCTTAAAATCATTAGACTATCAAAAAATCTGAACATCTCTCCATTGAAATTTACATATTTAAATATTTTGAAACCTGCAAAAACTTCAACATGATACTTCTATAAAATATTGTTTCAGCTCCTAGCCCTCAACTATCAGTTTAGATATAACAACAAAAATTATACATGAAGACTTACAATTTTTCTCCCTCTTTCTTTAGGCTACATGCTTTGTCTGAGGAGCCTAAACAAACACCCCAGAGAACAGAGGTTAGCTCCGAGGGCTGTCTACCTTCCTGCTCTAATCTTTACAATGGTGCCATTCTTCACCTTTCCTTTCTCTCTTGAACAATCACTGGCTTAAATTGTACCTGTTCCAGCAAGACAGGTTTGCAGGTTTCATAAGCCTTCATGACAGTAAGTACAAAATTGTCTTAGATAATGAGATATTTAAATAAAGGATTTGACAAACCAGTGTAGGAGAGCGTGAGTTTGGATGAATGCAGAGCAGCCTTTGCAACCATAGATATGGAACTGAATTTTTCCCCTTGTCTTCATCTTCTCAGAAACTCCTGAAAGGTCTGGTTATTTAGCTGAATGCTCTGCATTTAAGGGGCAGTGGAAGTCATTTTCCTTGAAACCTCTGTTTGAAACTAAAGGTTAAGAAACTCCTGGAGCAGCCTGGATGATTGAGACTTTAATGTTTCTAAGTTGAAGGAGTTTAAAAACTCCCTGCCTCCTTCAGTTATCATTCTGCAAACATTTATGGAGCACCCACAATGTACCAGGCACCCTTCTAGGCATAAGGGATCCATCAGTGAGCAAAGCAATGCTCACCGCCTGAGGAGCTTACATCTTAGCAGGAGGGACAGAGAAGAGACAATGGAACAAGTACATAAAAGTCTATACAGTGTGGTATTTGCTGAGCACTGCCACATGCCAGTCACTGTTCCAGACTTTTGGGCACTGGACAGGAGAGCAAGGCCTTTCTTGGAGCTTTCATCCTGGAGAAATCATAAGAAGTATTTAGCAAATTCATGGATGCATAGGATCCTTAATCTCTGAGAATTTATCATTGAAGTTGGAGAGGTATAATATGCATAGCTCCAACCAAGCATATTATTAGTGGTAGACATGACATAAACAAGGAAATGTCATGGAGTAATTCTAATTGGTTGACCATGTATCTAAAGTATAGTGTCCAGTGACCTATTTCTTCTCAGTGTATTTTTTTTCCTGATTTCCAAATCCTCTTCTCTATGGAAAATGATACCCCTATCCTTTGTGAATAATTAATTTCTATTCCCCACTGTCAAATAACAATGGTGTTTACCCCATGAATTTCTATAAATTAAATTTGCCAGAGTTAATAATAAATATTTAATATGTGAAATGTGTATTTATACTCATAAATAGGTATATATCTGAAACATACAAACATATGCACTATCTTTTTGAATACTTACTATGTGCTGGACACTATCTGAAAATATCATTTACATAAAAGATCTTGCCGATGGGCATTACGATCATCATTTTCCAGATGAGGAAAAGTAAGAATTAGAGCAGTGTAAGAACTGGCCAAAAGATATATAGCTACTGTCTGGTATTTCTGGGACTTGAACATGAACCCATCAGACTTCAAACTCTATGCTTTCTTTCACCATTTTGAGTCAGGTTGGAGAAAGATCCTTCTCCCCAATCCATCATGTGCCCAAAAGAGGATTCTCCTGGGTGACAAGGGTTATACTTCCTCATGGTGGTCATGGAGCTTCTTCTATTCCTCTTGGGGTGATTCCTTCCTACTCACCACATTCCAATATCTTCTCTATATAGCTGTAACTTCTCCATGAACCCCAATGTCCACAATGTTAATATAAGGATGGAGTTAGGGATCAGGTTAAACAGGGGAGCTTCTCATGATTGTTTAGTAATGACCTCCTGTACACAAATGTTTAGGCTCTTAAAGTCATAAGGGACCATGAGGATATCTCTTCCATTATATTGATGCATAAATGGGGATTTAGAATTGAGGTGAATTGCCAATTACTTCACTAGCCAGTTATCAGCAAAGCCAGCTTTGAATCCAGTAATGATGTACCAAGTAATGAGTAAAGTGGCACCTCTGCATATGGGTTGTGTGTATGTGTGTGCAAATATGCATGATAACAAACACAAACACAATACATATGAACTCTGTACATATTAAAGTTCTTTGTTTTAAATTGAATTTCTGGTGTAAATTTTACTCTGGATTATTGACTTTGTTTCTCATTTAATTTCTTTTGTGATTGTTTAAAATGCCAACTGTACTATCATAAAACAACCTTGAGTCATTTGAAAGCATCAGAGGAGGGACTAGAAAAATGATTTTGAGTCTTATTCATCAAGGCCTCCATTTCACTCCACCCCTTAGTTCCTCCCACAGAGTCAATACTGTTGTTCACACCATTCCAAATCCCTACCTTGCCTGTGAAGATTCACTTGAGAGCATGAATTCGTTGTTTTTTTGTTTGTTTTCTTTTTTTTTGAGGTGGCCTTGTGCTTGACAGGGAAGCACTCCACAAACCAAGCTATATCCCCAGCCCCTGTTTTTAAATAATCGCTACATGATATATATGCATACATGTGTGTTCTATATATATATACAATGTGCATCCATTTAAAGTCCACATATTCAAATATGCACTTCTCTTTACAATAAGTATAAATGTGCTATGAAATAGTTAATGTACCTTTTCAGATAATAGAGAAGGCAATGCTGAGTGTTAAAAGGTTCTTTAATAAGTGAATAAAATAACAAAAAAATTAATAAAAATGGAACATCAACTTACTCTTTGCCTTGCTGGTACAGGGTGGGCTTCTATTCCATCCCTCAGTCACCAGAATGATATCAAATCTAAAATGTAAGTGGTTTTTGTTCACATTGCAACCTAATATCCAGCTGTTTGCTTTTCTTCCAGCACCCTGCTGTACACCCCACCTCTACCTGAGGGCAGGAAGCACTATTAATCATTCTTTTGCTCATTATTGAACTGAATTCTTCTCAGTGCCTCAGCACCCCCCAGGGTATGGGGAAAACCTGCTTAGGCAGACCACCCAGGATTCCACAGAAAAGTGGTCAGTCTGAACGCAGGTGGTTGGTCTCCTGCTCAGGTTTCTGTTAAGACCATTAGCTTGACCCTGATGGGCACTTAAGAGTATTAACTCCTTCATTCCCAGGCCTTCCAGACATTGGAGTTTTTTGAATGTGCAGATGAATTACTGCCACTCCTGGAGAATCCTGGGGACTAGTAGCTCTAGTTCTAATGAGAGAACAGCAGTCAGAAAAAAACATAGGCTAGGATCCAAGTTAGCACCAGGAAATTTCAGCAGGCACCTCTTGGATAACAGAGAAATGCTCTCAGTAATGGAACTGGAGATCCAGTTTTATTTTAGGGGACTTTGGGAAACTTCCTCTGAGATCATGAGGACTTTTTTCTCTCAGTTTTCCAATGATTTCAAATGTGCCATTACAGCTCTAGTCATTTTGCTTAAGATTTTGTCATCTGTAAGAATGCAAATACCCATGGAGAGCCAGCATATTAGTTCTTATGAATTAAGTAAACCCTTAAAGGAGAGACCTGACCAGACTCATTCTAAGGCTCTGATAGAAGGAGTGAAAGTGCAAGGAGGAGGACATAGAGTAAGGGCAGGTGGAAAGAAAGAAGGAAGGGAGGCTGGATTTCCCATTATTAGTAGAAATTATGATAATTGAAGAATTTTAACTGGGGGGATGGGGGGAGGAGACAAACGGAAGAGGGAGGTAGGAAAGGAAAAAGGAAGAGAAAGAGGCAGAGAGAGAGAGAGAGACTGATAAGACACAAGATTGATTTGCTTTAAATGCAAACACTGGGCAGAAGAGGTGCTGATTATTTTATGGAGTAGATACTAAGCGGGGAAAGGAGATGTTGATGTCATCATAGTAAATTCTGGTTGGCAGTACAGTGTAGGTAGAAATTAATATTTTTGTTTGAAAATCATTCAATTTCTTTGTTGTCATCCTCTCCTCTTTTTCCAGTAACAGCTTCAATGTTGCAAATGAAGCATGGAGACTTAGTACATATTTGTTGCATTGAACTAAAATTAAAACACTGCTAAACAATTTCTCTTAAGTCTCTTCACACGATATCACTACCCTGACAAATAGGTCTGAGAAATCCCCACCCGCAAGTGAATGAAAGTGAAGCTCTTTTTCTAGGTTTACCACCTCTTAGATGTCAATAATTTCTCTTCTAGGCAGAGCATGCTTGCTATCTTCTGTATAGTTCTCCTGTTTTCTAGTTTTGAACCTCTCCATATACCAATGTCTCACATTAAATCCTCCCTCTGCTGGCCTTCAGTTACTTTTCAGATTTTTATCAACTAATAAAAAGTAACCATTGTTAGCACTGTGCTAACAATGTACTTCCATAAATAGTTCTGACCCAGCATCCCGACATACATTGAATTGCATTTTGATTAATACACTGAGATATAAAAGATAATATGGGGATGGTAGGGAGGAGAGTGGGTGATGGAATGAATGAGGTCATTATATCTGGAAATTGACTGATTGTTGACACCAACCTTTCTGAGTTGTAACTTCAATCAAGCCTTTACCTATGGTGATAGAACATGGACTTAGGGAAGGGATATCAACCAGATGTAATGGAAACATGTTAAGAATCATTTTTGGAGCTAGTTTTATGGTAAGTATTGAGACAGTACTATAAGAAAACCAGGACCTATCTCTAAGACCGTTTCAATATAATCCTTAAAAACTGGTCCTGAAACTCTGGGGACAAAAATGTCCATATCTCTTGTTTTCTTCCATAAGACATGCACTTTCTTTTTGTGTTCATTCCTGGGAGTTTATACACCCTAGTAAACTTATAAATCTGGATTTCCTATCCAATTAGGATAAACATGGGGTTTGGTTCTTGCATTGCTACCTTTAATTTTCATTGCTATACAGTGTGGCTGTTAAAAAGCCCTACATAGATAATAACCATGGTGATCCTTACTGACCAAATCACTTCACCAACGTACATGGTCCTTGGATAGAGTATGGTTATCTGGGAGGGAGAATGAAGTGAGGATGGAGGGAGAATGACTAATCTTAGCTAAAGATGCCCAGGATCATTTTGAATGATCCCAGAATCATGGTTTTTTGGATCACTCCAGAGTCATGGCTCTTAGAAATCAACTCCTCCAAATCCATATGCCAAGGAACCCACCTGCCCAGGCACACCACGTCATAAGTAATCTAGGTAGCTCCTCCTGCTAAAGACATGAAATACCTGTTCTTCTATTATAAGGATCTACCTCCAAGAATTTTGGCAATTTTTCCTTCTTAACCCTTAAGCCCAAAAGTACGTAAACAACAAATTTGAAGTACTTCTGTTAACTTGGTGCAAACCAGGGCTTCTCTATTTTAGTGGCTTTTTGTAAGAATGGCTAACAGAATTTTTTGCTTGGAAGAGATTTAGAGACTCATTAATCTAGGACAAGTCTAGCAAATAGACTTTAGAATAACTCTAATTTTCTCTCCAATGTCAGACATACCTAATCAATCATATAAATATTTACTGATGAACCCTTATTCAACCTTGTAATTCTTCCCCATTTAAGTCTTCAGGAAGGTACTGCCAGTTGATCAGAGTTGTTCAGCAAGATGAAACTTATTTGCCACCTAAATTTAACTTGACTTCCTTTGGGAGAAAGAGAGAGAGAGAAAGAAATGGAAAGGAAGGAATGGAGGAAGAAAGGGTAAGTACCTTGTCAAGATCATATAGCTAGTAATTATAGAAGTCAGACCTATTTGCTGTCCAAGATTTTTTGGTACCACTGAGAATATGATTAATATTATGCCAGTCTTTAACATTTTCATTAATATTAATAGTTTTTGCTTCACAGAACTTATATTGAAGAATAAATTCTCTTTAGAGAGCAATCCTGTAGACAAGTTGTGGCATTGTCCCATATACTGGCTCTGAACCACTAGAATGAAAGGAAATTTGCTGCTCTTTAATTTCCAGGCAATTTTTGTTTCTACCCCACTGGGAGCACAGCTACTAATCCCACAAACTCACTTACAGGCTAAGAAGTGATGGTGTGACTTGGTTGCAGATCTTTATTGTTCATAAGTGCCTAAATGCCAAATGGACTCAACTCCAAACTTTCTGCCGTCACTTTTGTTATGGAGACTGAAAGCAGGTCAAGTGTGTGGGCTCATCATTCATCTATTTTGAAATAAATGGTCCACTTAGGCTGGGTCTACATAATGCCACATCAACTCATTGAAAAATGAAAAACTAGGTCAATCACCTAGCTATTTTGATACCAAATAAAAAGTCATCAGTGTGTTCATTCTGAGTTTTAGGCATACGCCATTGAAATCCATTATTAGTAGTACACACACACACACACACACACATATATATATATACTAAATGCTATGAAGACCCTCGATTCAATAATAATATATGACATTAACAAATACCTTCATATGCCACATACAATGCTAAGTCTTAGAACTTTAAATATATTATTTAACCTCCATAATAACCTTATGAGGCAAATTGTTTTCTCCATTTCAGATATGAGGATTAAGAAGCATGTTTATTTTTCTTCTTTATTTAAATATGGGTTATATATTTAATAAAATAAATGCACTTTAATATTGTGGCTTATTATAAGCCTGAGGAGTTTCTATTAGAAAATGGATCAGTGCACTGCCATAGATTTGATTTCTAAAATTCTTCAGAGTTAAAAAGTGAATTTAGAAAATTAGACTAGTGATTACAGAAATCATTCAGGAGAGTTGAGACTTTAGTGGAGTTTAGAGTCTTTATTTTCCATTTCCTGACCCCCCAAAATGGCTGGAGGCCACAGTGTCAGAATTTAGATCCTGTTTACATTTCACTCAGTTCCAACTAAGGGTACCTGGGCTATGGATGAGTACAGAATGGGACAGCCTAGATGTTCTACCTGCTGAGATCACTCAGCAGAAGGCACACAGTCTAGAAAAGTTACATTACTCACTATCAATCCTTCATCGTTTGTATATACACATCAAATGCTGAAATTAAACAAGAAGGAGGGAAGTCCTGAAGGGAAAAAGAAGTCCAAATTAATCCATCAATATGCTATGTAAGAGAGGGGACATGTAAGGAAGATAGGCGTGCACTGTCATTTTGCCTTGGTAATGACAAAGGAGATGGTAGGTCAATTGTAAATATGTAGAGTTTCAAGCCATTTTAATAGCCATAGGCAAACTTCATTTTTTACTATAATCAGTTACCTCTTTGGGTCAGTAATACATCCTGACAGATAAAGCTCTCTCCAAAGTTTGCAGCTCAGATAATAGCTGCAACCTCCCCCAACAACTTTATGCTTTGGTCATAGATGTGCATCCCAGGTTTCTTCCTTGATCAAGACATAGAACAAGACTGTGAGTAGAGACTTGTGCAGCATGTGTTTTATATGAGATGGCGGAGAGAGCCATCTCTTCAAGTCTACACATTGGACCTAGAAGTCGGGAAGTTGGTAAGTGTATGTGCATGAGTGAAGAAGCTCTTAGGGCCAGAAGGTGAACGTGAAGGAGAAGAAAAGAAAGGCACACAGTACAGGAAGTGGAAATACAACAGGAAGTAGAAACTAGGAAACACCCTTTTGATACTGAGGTTGATGCTTAAGAAGCATTAGTCTCAGAGAAGTGTTTGGGTAGGGGAAGAGTTTGGCGAGGGGAAATAGACAAAAAGTGTTTTGTTCCTTTCCAGATTAAACCAACTTTTTAACAGTTTGAGAGATGTACAAGGTAGTGACCATAATATCAGGTCCTTCAGACTTTTGGAAAAATCTTGGCTTCCTGCTGCCTGGCCTGGGAAAGCCAGGGATCAAAATATATGGGCAAGATAAAATCGATGAGTACAAACGTGGAGGTTTAAAACTCAAGGGTAAGTTACTATCTTGAAGCAGATGACACCAAAAGTTAGAGAGGGCTGCTGACGCCGCCCGTTCAAAGAATCGCACTTGGGCAGCCAGTTTGTCTCAAGTGCAATTGTGATTTGTTTGTCAAGAGATTTAGTCTCTGGCAAACAGAAATAAACAGAGAGGAAGTCCAAGTAAGGTTATTGAATAAAAATGTTTTAAGTGCTTTTTCACTTAAGAAGTAGTTCAATGATCTCTCCTTATATATTGACGGAACTTGGATTGGTTTAACTTTGTTGAATGTTGTCATCATCTTTGACTCACTGCTGCTATATGAAGCTGCAATTTTTCCATCATGGGAAGATTTTAAATTTTTTCTGGTGAGATAAATGTTCTTTTTTGGTAGTCCTCACTCAACTCCCTGTTCCCTAGCCTTTTATTCTGCTCACTATTTTTCTAAGCATGAAGTTCAACCACTGGAGATTTCACTGACATCCAAGTGCAATCATAGTCTTTGGAAGATAGAAATAATTAAACTAGATTATATTCATATTTCATATCTTTTTATAACTTCATATACTTTAATACACCCACAGCGACAGGTAAAAGTGAGTCAAGATTTCCATAAAGAGACATTTCACCTCATGTCTAATTGAAAATGCAAAATAAGAAGTGAGTTTTAGCAATGAAACCACATTGGAAGAGAAGCCCTGGCATACAAATGAGTTTGCTCTTCAGAAAAATGCATAAAGATCTATTGTTTAATTTGACCAAATCCATTCCCTTCTATTTTTGTTGGAGGTGGGTGAAGGGGAAGAATATTTACTAGATATGTGAGCTTGGACAAATCTTTCAATGTTCTGGGCTTGAGTTTTCTCATATATGAAATGAGGAAATTGGATTAGATTATTTTAGTACTTTCTCTGGTTTTCAAATTCCATGTTCAATTCTAGAAATCATAGAAGCACTCTGCATAAGAGATGAGTGCTTTGGAAAGAAGGAAAGTTTTCAAAAGATGCCCCAGTTCAATTTATGATGTTCATTATTTTCCTTAGTCTATTATAGTAATTGAAATATCCATGTCTACAAGGAACAGCATCATTTTCTTTTGGACTGAAATTGATAAATCCCCCAAGCAGCATGGTACATAATATGTGAGATGATTTCTGCATTTTACAACCATGTTTTCCTAAAGGCAACACTAGTCACTTTTAGTATGTGTTCTTGAGCAGAGGGAGTGAGTTGTATGTGAGTTTAGAAAGCTCAGTAGAAAGTAAGGCCAGCTCATGAAGAGTCTTGTATGCTGCAAGAAAGTGGCTTGGATCTCAGTGCCTTATTATGAAGGTGGTGAAAAGCCATCAGAGACTTTTAATAAGGGGAGGAGTGGTGAGAAAGAAATGATCTGATTTGTATTTTAGAGAGAAAACTCTGGCACAAAGTAGAAAACAAATGGTTATGGGGACAGCCTCCAACTGGTGCCAACAGTTAAGATGCTGTGGGCAGAGTCTAGGCAGAAGATGAAAAGTCAGCTAAAATGGAACCAGTGAAGATGTAGAGAGAGGGATGGACACTATGGTAAGTTCAGGGGGGAATGTCCAGGTTTTAGCTGTTTCATACATGTGAAAAGGTAGAGAAGGAGGGAAGTTGAAGAATACCCTTAACTTTTTATCTTCGGAAACCAAAGAGTTGGTGGATGTTTGGGTAGAGAAAAGTGTGGACTCAATTTTCTGCTTGGTGAATGAAGTATTTCAGGAATGGCCAAGGGAAAGAAGTAGGAAGTATTAGAAATATGGACTTGAAGCATGGGGAAAAAAAGGAATTCAAAGAGAGAAGGCACAGATCTTGTAGGCAGGACTGTGGACTTCACAACACATCTTGTTACTGCGGCCCTTGACTGGATCAGCTGATTGAACAGACAGATCTTCACATCTCAGGAGCTTGGGTTCGAGAGACAGAGAAAAATCACCAAACCACCATGGGAGAAGCCAGCAGCATGCTCCTGACTGTATTCCTGATGCCAATCATGATGTCTGACAAAGAGTAGGCCACATCATGCTTGCAGAATGAAGGGATAAATTCTTTAATGATGTTCTAGAGCAAAATATGAAAAACATGGTAATGATATGGGACCATGGAGGAAACCCTGGCTTATTTTCTGAGTAGAGAGTAAAAGTCAGATAATATTTCACAAAGAAAGTGGCATTTAATTTTTGTCATGAAAGAAGAGAATGAGAAAAATAATAGAGCAAAGGGAATGGCATGTGGAGGCCTATTACTATTACCCTTTATTTTGAGCTTGGAAGAAGGGTGTCCTTTTCTGACAGTAGTGTTGAATTTTATGTTAGTATGGATAATCACACAGGAATGGTTCTTTCTTGAATTCCTAAAAAGACTTTTTTTTCTTGAAAATATGACTCTATTTTATGGTTTGTAGGATTAATATGTTATTATGCTTTGTACATAAAATAAACATTAATGATATATACAGTTTCCCTCATTTAAATCTAACAGGGAAAATAATTCAACTAAGTTATTCCCTCAGTCAGTGGGTGAATGAGGCAATGATGCTCTTAGGTGAACCATAGCATCAAAAGTGATGGGCAAACCCTGGTAATGTTTAAAGACCTAAGTTTTGGAATAAATTAAGTTCTAAAAACTACTCTTAATTTTAAAAAAATAAACTGTAGAGCTGAACAGCCACAAATATGCATATTTTCACTCTCCTTTCGATCTTTACAGATGGTAGTTCAGAACCCCATCCTAAGGTGTCAACATTCTGATATCTTGTAACTTATTTGTAAAATATGACAAACAAGATTCCCTAGCCTATTTACAATGTATGTTCCCTTCTTTAACTTACCAAATATTGTTTAATATGGTATAATATCATATATCACGAGTAGTATTTTGGCTTATGAGAGGCTTGTATACCAGGAGGAAAGACAAAATATACCCAAATGAAAAACAGAAAGTAATCAACAACCAAGCTTTGTGATTCTGGTTATTATCCCCAAAGAAGTTAAGTTCTCCTTTTAGATACTCTCTCATATTGCATGTTGGTAATAAAGACCTCTTTTCCACCCACAAGCCTAGTGTACTCATATGAAGTATTTAAGTTTTATTCACCTTTGCCACTAGATCTCTACATACACCCTGAGCTTTTATCTGACAGAGTTGCTTTTATGAGCAGTTTCAGAAGGCTTGAATTCGAAACCATTTATTGAGTCCTTCTTATGTCACAGTCACCCTGCCAGTTAGTTTGGAGGATTCAGAGACGAAAAAAGTCACAGATCCTGCCCTCAAGGTGCTGTATTTGGGAATGAGAAGGACAGGACTGATAGGAGCTAGACAAGTACTGAAATGACTGTGCCCTAGACAATTAGTTAAGAATCACAGAAGAATGAAATCAAAACACTATGGTTGAAAGCAACGATCTCTTAAGCCATCAGAAAAAAAAATTGTAGTGGGAACCTTCTATGTATTTGTTATAATGTGAAATAAAAAGGTCAAGGACATAGTTTCTCAAAGCCTTCATAGAAATAAAACAGTAAAATCAAGATTTTTGTTTGAATGTAAACCTTCAATAGATGATAGAGAGCATCATCTCCTGATTTTGAAAGGTTCAAAGAAATCCTATTGTGTTGGATAATAGCATTGTGTCATAGCTACTGTCTGAGCTCAGGACCTGGGGCAGTTTTCCCTTATTTTTGAGATTTGAGTACTTTGAGAGGAAAAGACAGCTTGATGGTTTTCTCCTGTTCCTCACATCAGGGACAGCTCTTATTAAGAACACCACTGCGGGTTCATTTCTAGCATCAACCATCTAGTGCATGGGTGGTACCCAGTTACAGTTTGGCTTGCTATTATGATGCCCAAGAGCAAAATTTGGTGGAGCAGCTCTTTTTGCTTCACATAATCAGAACCACAACTTATTTTCAACTCATGCTTTGGGTGGGTGTATTAAATTGCAAACATGTATTTCTGTCTCTTGTAGAGTTGGCTTCCCAGTTGTTCCAAAGGTTCCGTGGATTCTACTGACATAGATCAGTCTTGAGGACTCCTCAAGGAAGTTTATAGTTTCAGATCCTGGCCACATCCCTGTGAGATTTTTATTTAAGAAGAAGAAAGCAAGAGATTTTTTTTTTTTTTAACACTCAGAAGTGATTTTTATAAGTAGGCAAGTTGGAGAAGCGCAGTGTGCTCCATTGGGTGACTTCTGGGTTCTGGTCACTCTTTGGTTCTGAAAGGGCAGACTACTCCTCTAAGGTAGGAAGTATGACTTTACCAAGTCCTACTGTTCTGGAAAAACCAACTAGAGTAGTTCGTGGTCAACTGAAAAAAGTATGTGTAAATATTTTCCTCACAATTCCATAGTAGTTTGTCAGTTTTCCTCAATCCTTCGATTGACAAATATCTCTTAAGTAGCTATTATGGCAGCCACTGTCCAAGACTGATGGGATGCAGCCATGAGAGACTTTCTTCTGCTAATAAGAACATTGTAACAGACAGTCTTACCTCATGTACATATATGCCTGCATGACTGATGTGATCCTACAATATGTACAATCAGAAAAATGAGAAATTACACTCCATTTATGTATGATCTATCAAAATGTATAAATGCATCCTACTAGCATGTACAACTAATTAGAACAAATAAAAAATTAATTAAAAAATTTTTAAAAATCTAGGTAAAGGGGAAAAAAAAAAAAAAAGAAGTTACATTGTGCAACAGAATGAATATAAGCTTCAAATCAGAAAACCCCCAGCCAGCACCAATTTCCATACATATGAATGAGACTATTCTGGACCTTCTGGTCCCAGTCAAGTCATCAGGTGACTCAGTTACTGGGAGATCCTCTGTGAGACCAACGTAAGAACCACCTACTCAACACCCAAGATTGTGTGAAAATAACAAGTCACTGAATTTGGGGGCTATTTGTTATATATCAATATATAACTGAAACAGATACCAAAACAATTTCTTTTAATAATTTTTCTAGAAAAAGTACATAAGAAACTTAATGTATTGTTCTGCACACAGCAGGTGTTTATTAAATGGTCACTTTCATCATCATCATTATTGGATCAGGAGGCAAAGTGCACATACTCAAAGATCTCACTAACAGCAGTGATAATAAATGATAATGAGTTAAACAGATGTCATGGGAATCTAGGAGACATTCACTTTGGACTAGAAGATGGAGTAGCCTTGGAGCTAGTTTGTGAAGCTTGTGGGCATTTGAAAAACCTGCAGAAATCCCATTGTCCTGCAAAACTTTGCCTGGTTCAGCTTATTGTCATTAATTTTATAACCACTGCCCACTTCTTTTTACTGCTCCTCATGTTATTAATGTGAAAGAATATGAGCCCCTGCTAACACTCCCCAAAGTCACAGAATTCTATTAAAAACAAGAGGTTTCTATTAAAAACAATTGCTATAGAAGGAGAAAATTTAAACAGAGTATAAGCAATTACCTGAAGACCTGTTCTTTGATTTCCCTTGGGTGGTTTTCTGGGTTTTCTAAAGGTGCTGGCATATGAGTCAGTGTGCATAGTTTCATGACTGTGAGAGGTCATCAGAAGGAGGATATTCCTATTCTTTACAGAAAAAAATAAGGCAGATCAACGTAAGAGTGTTAAACTCGCAGTAACTACTAGGATCTTGAATTTCAAAGACATCTTGAAATACTTTAGAAAGGATTTCAAGTCATTGCTATTTTGATACTGCCAAGAGGTTAGTCTAAGTGCCATTGCCTTTGAAAGCAAAAAAAAAATTTTTTAACCAAAAGATGAGTTAATCATTAAATGGCAATTTGGTCCAATAAGCAGGAGTAAGGCAGTATCAGCATGAATTTCAAAAACCTGCTAAGAGCTATAAATATAGCCTGCAATATTTTGCAATATCTAAAGTGTTTGGCCTAATGTTGAACATGCTCCATTGTTCAAACCAGCTGTGTTCTTTCACTCTTTCATTTCTATAAAACTAGGATAAAGGCTGTCAAAGCAAACGCGGCGGCAGCAGCAGCAGACTTTCTTGCTGAAAAGTTCTGTGTACATAGTACATAGCAATCTCAAGATGGAACTTTGAATGTTTCAAACCAGAACAAAATCTTCATCTAATTATAAGTGAACTATATTAAGCACAAAAGGCAATTTCAAATTATACTGAAGAAAGTTACATTTTACTCTTTGCTTTCAAAATGCATTTATCGCAATTTCACAAACTAATTGCAAATTCATTTTGCTTAATTTTCTTAGGTTATTTCTTTTATTGCTTTCAAGTGCTCTGCATATTTCTGAACCATCAAAATCCATAAGGAGATTTAGAGGGGTTTTTTCATTTTGTTGTTAATTTGTATTTAAAATTGTAGAATAGGAAATGAATCATTTTTTTTTGTTTCTTATTCTTGGATTAATATGGTGACCACTAAACCAGCTCCACTCACTATAGACACATTCAAAATAAAGGAAGACTGAACAAAATAAGGAAGAAAAAAGTTACCAGTTGACAAGCACATTTGGAAAATTGGATTTGGAGAAAGATAATTTCAGATGCAAACTCAAATGGAGCCATATATAACCATCTTCCATTTATACCTATATGATTGCAGGTCTTTGTATAGCTGCATGGTTTTAAAACAGAGGAGGCTCTCCATTTTCCACCAAGGTTGATTATACATTTTGTAGATTATTGCAAATGGTTCATCAAGGGCTTAGCAATTTGTTCTGTTTACTGTAATTCCAGTTTGTCTCTCCCAATTACATATTTTGCCTGGGATAAAACAATTCTAATATCTAAAGTTCCTGCATTCCAAAGTCAAATACAAGTTAATACATTAAAAAAAAAGTTTCAGTTATTTTTTAAGTTTATAGTCTGGCCTCCTCTCTCATCATAAGTGGGGATAGTAGAGAGTGGCCACATGGCTGCATGTGTGACTGTTTAAACAGATTCACAGATGAAGCACCTTTTGGGTAGGATTGAATTCATGCTTGATGTAGACTGTATTCATAACTATCCTAAATCAAAGCGAGTGTCATCTCAGTGGTCTGCACTGAAGTCTTAAGGGGGTGTATAAGTATGTGTGTGTGTTGTGGGTGTGGAAGGAGGAAGGAGGGGTGGGAGGGGAATCAGTTCAGTACTGTCCTCCCTGCTTTGAGGCAGATAAGACAGCTACTGTAATTGAATATCTAGGCCTGCATGTTTTTATTATTATTAGCTATCTTCCTGTGACTGAGTACATTGTTTATGTGCTTGTTAATTAATTTCCCCCATAATAGGCACTGTGTATACTTCATTCTGTACCTTGAAGATTTTAGCAGGTTTTGTTTGAGAGGAATGTCATTAAATTGTAATAAAACCCTACATTTACCTAGCACCTTCAATACTTTCATATTAAAGGAAGCTAAAATACTTTGAAATTCCTCTGAATAGATGTAAGAGCTATAGATATCTTTCTCAAATCCCAAAATACCATCCTGTCTATAATTAAAATACAGTCATTCTTAAAACATAGCCATGGGAAATGAAAAAGCATTATCTCCTTTATTGGAGCTGGGATTAACCAAGCATTTTGGATCTAAAGAACTGGTTTAAGGATATAGAGATCCAATTCACAATTATGTTGGTACCAGTTCCCACTCTTGTTTGACCCACCTCCTTGTGGTCATCTAGTCTATCACATATCCTAGAAACAGTCTTTTTAAAAAAATTTTATATTAAGCAAGCTGTTCCTCCCCTGCCTTTGCCTTATTGATAGCTGAAGTTTATGGCTCTGCTTTGAATGAGCAAGTATTATCTTCTCAGGTTCTTGCTAAAGATATGATCTCAAACTTTCTGTTGCCCAACTCTTAACTGAATGCTCGGCTGAAAGAGACAGTGGTCACACAGAATGGCCTGAAGGATTTCCAGATTACTCATTTCTCCATATATTTTTACTTCCCAATAGGATCAATTTCAACTACAGGAGCTGGGTAGTTTGTTTCTTATTTTACCCTCTCAGTTTTTTCTCTGAATTTTATTTACTAATTCATTTTTCTTAAGATCAAGTCTGGACATCTGCTTTTGTTGAGCTGTGTCTGCTGTCATGTCAACCTTTGACTGGAGGGAGGTTGGGGGACAAGGTCACTTGAAGCTTCTTTGTTGCAAGGGCATCGTACAATCTTCCCTTTATGTGGAGCTGAGGGAGATATTTCTCTCTGACTTCAGTACTAAGACAAATATGGCTTCTTTATGGCAACTGTGTTGTTTTTTGTAGTGGACAGTATGAATCACTGTGTTTTCCCCATTTTAGTGCTCACAGACTCTTAGCCAAATTTGTAGTTCATCTCTAGGAGATGTGTAAACTTTATGTTGTATTTCTCTATGCTAATCTTGCCCTTTTCTTTATTTAAATTTTCTACTTATTTTCCTAGCCCTTCACCCTCTGCAATTTCCTCCTATTATTTTAGCATGATTTACTATATGTATTTTTGAGGTTTTTTTTTTTTTTTTTCATAAAATGAGCAGTTGGTATAAATAAGCAAATAAGTAGCTAGGGAGAGTATTTGGTGGATTCCCAGGAGTGCCTGGGTTATTTCACTTACAGCTAAAACACAGCAACCTCAGCCAGTGCTTCCTGGTTGGGCAAACCCATCACTGGGGCCTGGGACTTCAGACACTGTGGCAAGACTTGTTCACTCAGTTGTTTAAGAAGAAAAACTGTCTTAACTCAAGTGTGTGAATTCTATTCTTCTCCCTTCCCCATGTTGGATGCCAAAATTCTTAAGGAATGAAATGGGATATTTGGAGAGAATTTCAACTCTATGAATCTTTGAATGAAGTCAACAACAGAAACTCAAGCTGAACTCCATGGCTCATGGCTCAGTCTTCCACTGAAGAAAATTCTCAGGTAGGAGGAAGAGGCAGAGTCAGGCCCTTGAAACGTCATTAGGCTAAAACAACCCCACAAAGGGAGAGTAACTGGTGGCTCAGAGAAGAAAAATACTAGATAGTCATGGGACAGTCTCCAAGGATGTGTAAAACAATTGCTACAGGGTTCTCAGATGGCCCAAAGAAGTGTGTATGACCCAGTTAACAGCAATCTAGGTCAGGAAATTTTAGGGAACAGGGTTCTCAGATAGTTGATAGCTAGAAATCCTATCTGTTTTGGGACCGCTAAGCTGAGATTCAGTGAAATGCTTCCATTTCATCCCTTACATGCTTAGCAAACATTTAAATCTTTTGCAATAAGTCCATGCAATTGTGTCCTGTTTGGAAGACAGGAATAACACAGTCAAATTGCCACTGTGAGCTCAGATTTTTCCCTAACATTCCCCATGGTGGAAACTTACTCTTAACTAGGTTTCTGATTGGGAAGTTTCATTTTCCACAAGGTGGAAAATGGATGGTAGTTCAGGTAAACAAAAAGGCACTTGGATAAAAGTTTCATTTCCTTACACTGACTCTGTTCCCAGGTATGAAGTTTTGTATATTTTTAAAATCAATTTTACTTTAAAAAATATGAACAGAAAATGAGGAGAACTGCCCATCACCTCTGACTACCTTACCAACTTCTGTGGGGCGGAAAACAGTGCACTTCCTATATATGACTGATTTGCTAAGGGTTACCCAGAAAGTAGAGTAATTGGAATTGAGACAGATGAGAAGCATTTTGATTTTCTGAGACAAGATGATAAGATAATAAAAGTTGAAATCAATCAAGAAGGTCTAGCTACAACAGAAGACCCCTCTGCCCAGGTTGAAGGGGCACACTTTCGAGCCTTCCTGTGAACTGCAAGTGACAGCGTGGGGAAAGGAGGCATCTGCTCTCCAAACACGACAGTCATGGCACAGGAATGTTAGAACTGGTCGATAGTGCTCTGCGGACTGGGTCAATGACAGTAAATGGGAGTAGGCTGTCTACACACCTGGGTCTGGCTGCAGGTCTTTGGCACTGTCCCCTCTTTACATGAGTCACAGCTCAGATATCCTCTGGCTTCCTGCCTGGTCTTTGAGTCACAGCCAGTCTGGACTGAGCTCTCTGGGATGCACCAGATAAAGGAAACCCTTGGCTTTTAGCATAGTCACAGATCTCTTTGGTCCCACCCTTCTTCTAGTAGCATCATTTGACTCAACTGTTTATGACAAGATTACACTTAAACTAGCTCCCCTAGTTACTTGAGATAAACAGCACAGAGGGAGAGAGAGAACCAAGTAGAGTGATAGAAAAATACATTCTTTTGTGCTGAGACTTTCAGCTACTCATTTTAATTTTCTAAATAGCCCCCACTTCTGAATTCTGAATTTCTGAGATAAAGATGGCAAATCTGATGATTGCCATTTAGAGTTTCTCAGTGACTCATTCATACTGTAAAATAAGGATTCAGAGGGCCAATACAGGATAGGGGTTGGCCAATTTTGGTTTCCCTTCCTCCCAGGATGATCACCAAAATGAGGTTATTTTGTACAGACACATATCATGTTCTGTCTCCTTATGCCTTGCTTTGCATCCCAGTTAAGGTATGGGTGGGAAATTTCTCTTTGCTTCCAGTGAAATTATTCCAGTAGAGTAACATGAATTCTCAATTTAGTCTTCCACTTAACTGATATTTGAGTGCCTGCTTTTCCTAAAAATCTATGCTACATGAATCCTACCAGGATGAATGGAGTGGTTCTTGCCTTAAAACAGAGTACAATCCACCAAAGAAGCTGTGGCATATATTCAGCCACTGGCTTGCTGTGACACACATATTGGAAAAGTTGGAAGTAAAACTCTGAGGATGTTTCAAGAATCCAGAGGACATTTTTTTCACTGAGACACTGGAAAATCTCTTCTTAAAACTGGCTTTTATGGTCTGGCCTTGAGAGACACATAGAATAGAATTTTAGATTTGTAAATAAGGAGAGAGATCTAATTTATAGGAACATGAGTGACAAGAGCTACCACCAGTGTTAAGTTTAGGGAGGAGACACTGGCCCAAGTGTAGGTTATATAATAATATTAATCACAGCTTATCTCTAGAATGATTTATGACTTTCACATCTTTTGTCCATATATTATCACATTTGATCTTTGTACAACTCCAGAGAGGGCCTGATTATTAAGGATAAAATTAATGAATGTACTCCTACTCAACAGGCATCTGAGAGTCACTGAAAGTATTTATTCAAGGAATGAGTGATGAATCTGAATTGAGCATAATGAAGGTGTTATGGATTAAATATGTGGTGTCCTTCAAAAGTTCATGTGTGAGTCAATGAAAGAAAGTTTAGAGATGAAAAGATTGGATTATGAGAGCCTTAATTAATCAGTACATTGATCCACTGATATGGATCGACTGGGAGATAACTATAGGCAGGTGGGGTGTGGCTGGAAGAGGTAAGTCATTGGGCAGGCCTTTGGGGTTTATATGTTATCCCTGGTGAGTGGTACTCTCTTTCTGCTTCCTGTTGTCATGCACTGAGCTGCTTTCCTCTGCCATAACTTCCACCATGATATTTGGTTTCACGTTGGGCCCAGAGCTATGGAGTCAACTGACTATGGACTAATCTTTTGTAGGAGAGGTGGGAAATGGAAAAACCTTGAGTTGGGAAGACCAATTCTGAGGCCACATGATAGTACAAGTTGGGAGTGAGAGAACAGAAAGGAAGGGTTGGGAGAATGGAACTGAGGGTAAGTTGGGAAGGTGGCTTGTAGGCTTTAAGGAGAACGCAAAAATTAGTATTTTATGAAATTCTCTGCTCTACTCCTCCCTTAATTAGACTTATTTGCTCTTTATCTGTATTCTCAGAAGATTCTAGTAACTTTCTTTAGCTTTCTGTCTTATTCTACATATTTGATACCTTTATCGTGTTACTAGGTTGAAACTTCTGGCAGATAAAGATTAAGTTACTCATCTCCATCTTCCCTTGGGGAAAGCATCTAGCTCGGTCACTTGCACATAACTAGTGTTTAATAAACACTTGCAGTATTTAGCTGAAGTTTGGCAGCGAAAGACAAAATTAGAGCTTAAAGCAGCAGGGTTTCAAGAAGGGGTTTATTTATTTATTTTAAGAAACAAGTGAGATACAGCAGAAAAACATGCAATTTGGAATCAAACTTGGATTAAAGCTGGAGCTACCCACTTACTTTCTATATGACCTTGGCCAAGTCACTTAATATGTTTAAGCATAATTTTACCTCATATAAAATACCAGTAATAAAATTTACCCTTTGAGGTTGCTGTGAAGTCTACCTAAAGAAAATATTGTGTGCAAATTATCGAATACAGTATTTGGCACAAAGGAGATCTCCAACCATGTTAGTGCACATCCAGGCCTGCTACAGTCCCCTAACTTGACAAAAGGGGAGGAGATTAAGAGATGGAACACACAGGAGAAAGGAGAAATAACAGAACAAGTTCTTGTAAGGTGGAGCTGCAGAGGAAGTTCTTTGAAAAGAAAGATGACTACCATTTCCCTTTAAATAGACAAAAGGGAAAAAAGATAATAAAACTTTAAATAAATTTTGACAAATGAAAAAAAAGAGTTCTAGGGAAAACAATCTCAGAAAAGTTGAAAAAAGATTATCTTTGGAATGGTTTCTTTGGGTACTAGGTGAGAAGATCGAAAAAACAGGAGAAGAATAATTCTTAGAAGTAGAGAAGTTTGCACGGATGGACTGTCAGTTAGGGGACCTGGGGACTAATAGATAAATAGATAGATAGATAGATAGATAGATAGATAGATAGATAGATAGACAGACAGGCAGACACATATATATCTTTCAGTCTGATTATATATATGTATATAAAATCAAACTATATAGATATAGATATAGTCAAAGAAAGATATATTGATATATTCTGACAAGGAAACAGAATGGTTTATCCAATCTAGTGTGACATTAAATAAAATTTTAAAATTTTATATGCACTAAAGACTTTGGAAATTATTTAGTTTAATCCAACCTTATATATGTAAACTGAGTGTACCTTGCCAGCAATTTTACCAGGAGGCCATGTGGTATAATGGCTTAAGAGTATGGCCCTGAGGTCGGACTACTGGGCTTTGATCCCCAGCTGTTTGAATTCCAGCTGTGACCTTGCACAAATTTCTTAACTATATAAAACTTATTTTAGCCATTTATGAAGTATAGATGGTTATAACATTATTATTATCCATATAAGGTTGTTTTTAAGGATTAAATGAAATCATCTTTGTAGCTTACTTAGCCTAATGCCTGAGATGCAATAGTAACCTCATAAACCCTTTGTAGACTCAGGTCTCCTGCTTCTTGCCCACAGTTTTGTCTTCTTCATGGGGCCACCTCGTAGGCCAACAGATTTTCCTGAGGAGTGCTGTGGGTAACTTAGTGAAAAGTCTTCTGTGGTGCAACTCTTTTTAAAAAGATTTCATTGAATCTATTGGTGTCTTATGAATTTATGTCTTTAACACTGGACATACCACATTTTCTGCTCAATTATTCTACCGAACTTAGTGTCTTCACAATAAGGATGATCTTGCTTGACACACTTGTAATCAATAATCTTTTTATATAATTTACAAAACCCGTCGCATTTCTTTACAATTGTATGGCTTTCACAACCCCCTACTTTTGAAGATTAGTTGTAATTTTTCTTCAGATTTCAGTAAAAGAGGAAACCAAGAAGTGCTTGGACATGGAAACCAAGGAGCAGAGAGAGTGGTTGAGTTTGCTGAGACCAAACAGTGACAGAAACATTGGGCACAAAGCGTGGACTGTCCACAACGTGATATATTAGTATGACTTTTGCTCCACTTATAACCTCAAAACAACATGAACTTATCAAGGGACACTTTCCATGGCTGATGGCATTATACATACGCATGAGATAGACTGTGAAACATCAGACTCTTCTTTTTAGAACCCAGAAATAATACTTTCTTTTCCCCACCTCGCTCCCTTTAATTTTTGTGGTGATAGAGAAAGAATTAGAAATCAGACTGAGCAAGGTCATTCAGGCCTCAGGGAACAAGTCAATTGTTTGTGTTTACTGCACTCCTGAGATTTTCTGAGGGTTGTTACACACTAGCCTGGAAGAGAGAAGCACCCATGGACGATCTCTTTTCTGACTCAGTCAGCCATCTGGGTGTTGAGACTATTTCCATGGCTTCCAATTCGTCAATGCTTGAAAACATTTACTACGGAAAGGATCGCTGGCTCAGGGAAGACATTTGTCTAATTCGGCAACAGCACTTTACACTGCATTTCCAGATTATGCCTCTCCTTGAAAACGATCTATTACAGGAGCAGTTTATAAAATTAAACACTTGTCATTATGCAATGCAAAATTCATGAAGCAACCAAATGTCAGGGATCTACATATTTAAAAGATGGGAGATTTAGCATTTCTTCCCTGGCAGGAATTCTGAGCAGTAAAAGGCCCAGAGAAAAACAGCTAATCACAAAGCTGTTTTGGAATGGACCAAGTTATTTGGGGGGTGGGGACTGTAGTCCTAAAAGACCCTATTTTCCTTGTGGAAAAATAATTACCTATCCAATAATTTGTCAAATATCTCCTATGCATCAGTCTCTGTGAAAAATACTGGGACAACATCAATGAATATCAGAAACATCAAAGTTCTCAAAGAAATGACATTCCAGTGATCAACAGGGTGGGAGAAATAGGCAATAAACAAGTAAATATGTGAATAAGAAAATGATATTTTTGACACACACAAAAATTTCCCTCCCTGCCCACTCACATCATTATTATTTTGTTATATTTTTTCTGTCAGAGAGAAAGGAGATCTAACCCCTCAAACTACAACAGCTCTTTTTGGATTTCCAGGGCAAAATAACTCATCTGTTCAGTTAACACTGAGCAAGTATGGGGTGTAAAGTATCCATCATTAGACATGATGGAATACCACAGGGTGAAAAATAAACTAGCTGTCTGTGAAGAACTTTCTGTTGAAGAAGTACAAAATACCCCCTTGGTAGAACCAAAGGTCATGCTTTTGGGTCTCTTTTAGCTGTCCTTCCTCTCATTACAATTTTGCTTCTAGGTCTGGAGGATGAAGGAACATTCACCCTGAGCTGTGACCTGTGATGGATACAGGACCACTGGGTGATTTATGCCATTAAGTCACACAGGGGTCCAAATATCCACCCATTATAAAGTTCTGAAGAACAATCTATGCTAGACAGACAAGTGACTTAAGAGTTTACCTCTAAAAATAGTCTTCAATGGGAATTATATCTATTGATCATGATTTCTCTTGGGTGCCTTCTCTAACATCTGGAGACCCATGAATATGCTAAGGCTGCCCCCTCAGAACTCTCTCGTCAGCTCTCATACCATGCTCACCAGCTCACCTCAAAGTTGCAATTATGTTATGACATTTAGACCTGGCTGCTTTGGCATAGTCATTTTGATGCAAGGAAATTGTTAACGTGGAAACATGACTTTCACATAGTATTTTAGCCTCTGACTTTCAGTGTTTTAAAATATGTGTCATAGTGAGAGCTAAGGGTATAATAGTAAGAGTCAGGGGTATTGGTTTCACATGTTAATTAGTGATGACAAAACAAAAAAATAGTGATTTTATAAATTGATGGTGCCATTTTGGTGTCAAAACAGTTACGCCAAAATGACTGTTAAAATAAATGCATCAAATCACAATGTCAAAAAGTTCTTCTTGAATACTTCATCTTCATTGCTCATTTAGGGCATGAGAGAGGTACCCGATTCCAGGAAACTCCCTAATCTGAAAATAACATGGATATCCAGCCTCAGTACCAAGTCACATAAAGCAGATACCATGTGGTTCCCTGATGAGGCACAGTGCCAGGCACCTGTGCCAGAGAGCAGGCAGCAGCTGCTGGGGTGATGAGGGCCATCAAATGATGACTTGTTAGCAGTCTTTTAATGAACATCTATATTTCTCTGAAAATTAGGGGAGAGCTCAGAGTAGAGGAGATACTGGGTTCAGATGCAATCCATCTTAGATTGCCATCAGGCTCATATGCACTTTGAGATTAATAAGATCAAGTGTTTGGAAAGAGTAAATGAGTCATTCTAGGAAGGAAGAATGCTGTGTTCAAAATATTTCAGATAGGGAATGCCATAAAGATACATTGGACTGGAACTTGGGCCATGTGTTCAGGGAGCAAGAGGAAGAAAAGATGTAGCTGGAGAGGGCCTTGAGTGTGTGAGGTTACAGAAATCAGATGTAATATTGAGAGGCAACTGAAGCAATTATGGCTTTTAACAGGTGAGTTACATGACATCAAAGTGGTGGAAGGACTACCCAAGCTTCTTTTTGAGAGGAATTGAGACAGTAGTAGAATCAGAAGCCAGAAGAGTCATTCTGGAAATTACTTTGTAACACAGGTATAAAGCAATGAGAATTTAAACTCACTGTGCATTGGCTTCGAAAGTGGAAATGAAGATGCATATTTGAATGAAATCAAGAAGAAGGAATTTGAAAGACTTTGGAAAAGATTAAATGTTGGGTGTAAAAAAGAATAAGCTCCAAATGAACCCAAGGCATTGTTCAGGCATGTTGTTGACACTGATGATAGTGAACAGACTTCGGAAGCAGGTCTGTCTGGGATAAGAGTCATAAGCTCAAACTTCACTATCATAGTGTGGTAGGACAACCAAGGACTATTTTGTTGTGAAGATAAATGGTGGTCTGGTCTGGAAAGAGGTTGAAAAGTCATTGTAGGAAAGGAAGACTTGGGAGCTATCTTTGTAGAAGTGTAATTGTGAGCAAATCATCATCATCATCATCATCACCACTACCACCACTGTCAGGAAACATGATGGGATACAGTAGGGGTTCGTAAGTACACTCCTAAAGTCACAGACACATGCATGGACAAAATCCACATTAGAGAAAGTCCCCATAAAGACAGATAATGAAAACTGGAAAACAAGGAGCTATTTGAAAAATAGAGTAAGAAAGGAGAATAAAGAGTGCTTCAAGAAAGATGTGTTCAGGGTGTCATGTTGAAACACTGAATTCAAGAAGGAGAAATAGGAATTTGACCATTTGGAGAGGCTAAATTTCTCTTTAGAAAGTTCTGAGTTTACAGGAATGGTTAAGTTGGCTGGAGAATTGGAGGTTGTAATAAACCGCATATAAAAAGGACAGAATCAAAGTTGGAAGGAATTCAGAGGTCATATGTTCTAATTTTCTCCCATTTCAGGAATCACAGTCAGCAACTGCAGTTCTGGCATGCACTCGTCCTTGGGAGAAGAACCCTCTCTAGTTTGTAGGCAGTCAATTCCATATTTGGACAATGACACACTGGATGAATGAATTCTTCATTTTGTAGAGACAATATATGAAAAGATACAACTGCAGAAGATAGAAATTTGCTGGCAACAGGAACATACAAAACGATCAAGTTCTTTAAGAGAAGTTTGTTCATTGTTAGAGGAAAAGAGAAAGAAGCATTACCAGGAAAGAGTTAAAGAGTCTAGAAAGGAGAGAGATGGTGTAGATTCTGAGAGGCCAGAGGCAGGAAGTGATTGGAGATTCAGAGGGAAAGGTTGTTTTCTTTTTATTTATCCACCCACTAACCAGAGCCTGATACAGTGCTTTTAAGCATAGCGTGTGTGCAATGGAGAGACATGCTGATTGATTAATTGAGGAGAAGAAAGGTATTTCTGAGATCCAAGAAAAGATAAAGGGAGGGCTTCAGAGGCAGATCTAGGATCTAACTAGTGATACAAATCATGTGAGCTAAGAAGCAAGACAAAATTCTAAAGCTTTCCTTTTGGGCACTGCAAAGAAAATGGCTGCTGTTTTAGCCAATTTTAAAGATAATGATTTTTTTTTTTTTTTTTTTTTTTTTTTTTAAGCCATCTGACTCCTTTGTACCTTCTACCCAAACTGAAGTAATAGCAAGGCATTCAGATCAAACTGTCCCTCCAGGAGGAAGAGACTTGCCAAGAGAACCTCGCCAGATGGGAGCTGCAGAAAGAGTCTCAGAGGGGCATTTTGCTTGCCCAGTCAGTTTGGATTTAAACCAGGTGCCTCCAGGGTAGAAGGCCAGAGCTTTGCCAGTCAAGAGCAGGGATGTAAGCTGCCGTTGTGTGAAAACAAGTTAAGTTGCTTGGTTCCAGGGAACATGGTCCAAGTGTCATAAATGCATCTGTTTAATAATGCATATCAGTAGCTGTTCCAGAATTTGGGTGCCTTGAGCTGCCTTTGTTTCCTCATTTCCTGAAAAATGAACAAGCCCATGTTTTCACAAAAGCACTAGATGGCAGCATAGGACACATATTCAACTGTCTCTCTCCACAGGCTGCTGGAATTTTGACAGATACAAAACGGTACCTGTGGTTTTGTGTATAAAACTGGTATAACTGTTTGTACATTTAAAAAATGTAACAATAAATTAAACATAAGGGAGAGGGGTTGCTAATAAATACAGTGTTAGACTGCATTTTTGTATACCAGGTGACAAGCTTGGGCATTCAAATCTGATTTGTGTAGGGGATGGGCAGGATGGGAAGCAGGTTGAAGGAGTTGCAAAATGTACATGCTGGGTGGTTAGAGCTTCCTTGAGGGTTGTTGTTGATTTACCCATATGTCTGTGTGCATTACACAGAGGTGAAAATTTAGGGAAGTGAGGGGTACGATATGTCTGAAAGTCTGGTTACAAGGGATTCTAGAAGGAAAGCTGTATTCTGATTCGCTAACTGACTGTTTTGATGGGTGGAAGGTGGATGTGTGAGCTCATTATATTTGTTTCCTTAAAGAGACATAAATCATGCCTCTTCATGCTCTTCTTACTCATCATTTAGAAAATGGGCCTCTTAAGCCTGCACACATCCTATCCTGTGGGACGAGGCTCAGTACACGCTGTCATCTTTTTCTCTTCAGTCTGGGTCGATTCATTTTCTTGGTTAGAGAAAGCTCTGTCTGAGACACCAAGGATGTGGGTTTGAGTCCAGCAAGGGGCAAATGGCATGCTACAGAGAAGAAGAAAATAAAAAGCATTTCCAAGGCTGTGTCAAGTAAACCTCAGCTCTACAAAGATTCTTCATGACTTTGAGATAGATTCAAAGCTCAGATCCTATCAAGATAGTCAGAAGCTTTTTATTGATTGATTCTTTTATTCAACAAACTTATATGATCCATTATGTGCCAAGCATTTTGCTGGGTAATGAAAAAGATATAAAAATAAAAATAAAAACTAAACAAATACCAAAGCAGTCTGAAACATAATACCCATCTTCTTTATTACAACGATAACAATAATCATAGTCATAGTAGTTACTAGTGGTCTATGTTCTATAGTGAATGATATACTTTCACCATAAGATCTTTTGTTTTTGATTCTCACATTAACCCTGACCTTTGGGTCTTTTTTACAGGCAATAAGTCCAGAAGTCCAGAAATAATTAGTAATTTGCCCAAATCATAGTCAATATGGCACTTTAAGCTGGTCTTTTGACTCAGTTCTTAAACTCTCTCCCTTATACTATACAACTGTAAAGAAAATGTTTCATGTTTTATACTGTTCCAAACTTTTCTGTGAAACTGTCTTAGTCTAAAAGTCTAGATAAAATATTTGAATTCAAGGACCATGATTATTTATTTAATAAATAAACAAAGCTTAGAACTCTAGTGTCTACTGCTAAGGAAGACATTCCACTTTGGTTTGTCGTTTTATTGTTTATTCATAAATAGGACAAATGATCTTTTCAATAGTATTATTTTTTTATTATTTTTATTAAGCTTTTAATTTTTTACAGACTGCATTTTGATTCATTGTACACAAATGGGGTATATAATTTCATTTATATGGTTGTACACAATGCAGATTCATATCGTTCGTGTAATCATACATGTACATAGGGCAATGATGTCTGTCTCATTCCATCATTTTTAATACCCCCCTCCCTCTCATTTTCTTCTACATATTCTAAAGTTCCCCCATTATTCTGTCATTCCCCACCCCCACCTCCATTATATATCATCCTTCACTTATCAGGGAAAACATGCGGCCTTTGGTTTTTTGGGCTTGGCTTATTTCACTTAGCATGATATTCTCCAATTCCATCCATTTATTTGCAAATGCCATAATATTATTCTTCTTTATGACTGAATAGTATTCCATTGTGTATATATATATATATATATATATATATATATATATATATATATATACCAGAGTTTCTTTACCCATTCATCTATTGAAGGGCATCTAGGTTGGTTCCACAATCTAGCTCTTGTGAACTGAGCTACTATAAACATTGATGTGGCTGTGTTACTGTAGTTTGCTGATTTTAGGTCCTTTGGGTACAGATGGAGGAGTGGGATAACTGGGTCAAAAGGTGGGTCCATTTCAAGTTTTCTTAGTATTCTCCATACTGCTTTCCAGAGTGGCTGCACCAATTTGCAACTCCACCAGCAGTATAAAAGTGTGCCTTTTTCCCCACATCCATGCCAACATCTATTATCGTTTGTGTTCTTGATAAAAGCCATTCTAATTGGAGTGGAGTTGGTATACATTTTCTTCTGATGAAGGAAGAATGTTCTCCAGATTGGTTTTTGTGTTTTGTTCCATGTAGAATACTTATCATTCTGCCTCACATATGTTCTGTTGACTGAATAGAGTAAATGAAAGTAAAGGGTCTCCATCAATTGCCTTCACTTGTTCCAGCATAAGCCAACCTTTTACTGCATTCCAGAGACTCTCCTAGCTTTAGAATGAGAACTTACCTCAAATCCTGTCTACTAAACAAAGCTGTCCATAACTTTCCCCTATCGCATATAGTCTATTGCCATACAATCCAGCACCTATTTTAGGTTTTCTTGCACTGTTCTGATTATTTTATGTGGGCAAGTCATGATTTCCAGCCAGCATGTCAGGTCGGGAGGGTAGTGCCTGCCATCATACACTATCGGTTTACTACTTCTTAAAACAGGTCTCTCTAAATCTGTAAATTCTGTGTGGTCATGCCTTTCTGTGGTGGCACATTCCAGTCCAATCCCATCTACAGGCGTTTGAGCATGAGCAGGGGGATAGAGATGCTATCTCCAGGGGGTGCTGCCCTGGTGAGACCATTCTATTTCAATGTGGGCATTCAAAGCCAACAAAGAGGCTGTGTCGCTTTATTCCCAGAGGTTGCTGATTGCCCATTTTAGTGATCTAGGTCCATCATCTCTCTTTTAGCTGGTCACAAAGGGCTGGTTGTAAACAACCACTGTCCAAATTGGATCCTATTACCCAGGAGATGAGCAAATGCCAGGTATAGCCTCATTTAAAGTCTGGAATGCTAAAAACAGCCAGTGATGTAAATCAGAAGCAAAAAGCATGAAAAAGTAGGTTGATTTTCTCTTACTTAGCATTCAGTGGAATGAATCATTTAAGTACCTAGTGATTTTTTTAAAATCTTCAATATAGAGATTAATGAGTTTTCTCCCCGTCTGCTTTCTGTGTATGTGAGCCCACACTTGGATTATCCGCAGGCAATAAATACATTGCTGTGTATTTGGTAAAATTTGAAGTACACTACAAAGTTCCCAGACTTCTCACCTGCTGGCCCGCAATCTTTGGAAGCATTTGTTTTGGATAAAGCACTATTTCCAGAGAAGTTCTCACAAAATAGTTATTACCTGGAAAAGGCATTAGAGTTTACTAACAGGAGTAATTCATTAGACTGCCTCACTTGTCACCTAGCACCAGCATTGTCACATTCCTGATGCCATACAGAATAAGTAGGAGGACAGAAAGGGAGATCTCATTACTCAGGGCAGGAGACGATAAAACCACTTTTATTCAGTTAACCTTAGAGTAGATGGAAATTTGGAAAAACACCCAAGTGGAAAATTCTGATCTTGTGAGAATATTTTAGATATTCACTTCCCACTTCCTTTGTTAGTGTGGTAATACTCAATAGGAAGCAATTCAGAATCCTTTCTAAACCTTTAAGCACAGCCTCAAGCATACTAAATACTTCCACTTTCTACAGGGATCAGGGACTTAGAAATCCATGTCAATTCTAACAGGTCAGAGATCCAGGCTGAACACTGAGCTCCCAGCTGGGATGCAAGAGCCCCAAACCCCATCTCTAGCAAGGGGTGTGCAAGTTCTCTCTTTCTGGCCTCTAAATGTCCTCTTTAAATATGAGGGAAACTTGTAAATCTTAAATTCCAGCTGGTGACCAAAGCATCTCTGCAAATAAGCCCCTGAGTGTGGATGAGAGAGTGCATTTGCACCTGTCCTCAGGAGAGGAGCAAAGGAATTCTCCCGCAGAACAAGTGAGATGAAACCTAACAGTGCTGGCTAATTATGCTGTAAGGAGACTGCCTACAGCTCATACTTAGATTTAGTACCTGCTTTTTTATTTTTTGTTCAGCCACCTTTAATTTTATTTTTTGGTGAAGTATAGTTATATATAACAGTGGGCTTTATTTTGACATATTCATAAATGCATATGTAACATAATTTTCCAATCCCAAGTACTACCCTTTCCCTCCCATTCTACCTCCCCCTAATCCCCTTCCTCTACTCTGTTGGTCTTCTATTTATTTACTTTCAATTGATGTATTTTAATTACATATAAAATTGAAATGCACGGTGATATATTTATACATGCATACAGTATAACTTCATTCCCCAGTTCTTCCCCTTTCCCTCCTCTTCCCCCTCCTCCTTGGTTGCCTGTTTCTATTCTACTGATCTCCCTTCTATTTTCATGAGATCCCCTTTTTCTATTCTTTATTTTTCTTTAGCTTCTATATATGAGAAAAAAAACCTTTCAACCCTTGACTTTCTGAGTCTGGCTTATTTCATTTAGCACAATGTTCTCCAGTTCCATCCATTGACCATAATTTCATTCTTCTTTATTGCTGAGTAAAACTCCATTGTGTGTATATACCATATTTTCTTTATCATTTTGTCTATTGACAGGCACCTGGGTTGGCTCCATAACTCTTCATAAATGAAGAAAAACTTTGAGACCAGAGGTGCAAGATCAAAAGTCTATGGAAACCAGAGGCACATTATCATTACTTTTATATTTTTGTTGGGCATTAGAAAAGAGAGAGACTGACCCCAGTTCTATACCTTTAGTCTTTGCCCGACTAGGTTGACTTGTGGTTTAATGCACAGGTCTGTGGGAGCCAATTAAGAGGGTAATCTCTATCAGATTCCTTTAAAGTGACTCAGGCCTTCATTGCCTCAATTGCCAGTCAACTTTACATTTGACAATGTGCCTAAAGTTGAACTGTTGTAGGGAAAAGAATGAAAATCAAAGTTGTATGTGTGTGTGTGTGAACTGTATGAGTGTGTGTGTTTGTATACGTATGGGTAGATGTTTAATCTTATATTTCTATAGCTTAGTGAATGACTGAGAATAATATTATGGTATGAATTTTGACAAATTGCTCACTTACATTATTGGCACTTCCAAGTATCAGCAACTGGGCCAAATGAAAACTGAACTAAGTTACATTCTCAGTTAATTTGCTCTAGTTCTACCAGGCAGCTCAATTGTTGCTAGACCAGTAGGTGATGTGGATGTAAACAGCAAAGGTTCTGGAAAGGGCTCAGCTTTAGAGAGGAGTACTCTGGCCTTGACGTGTTATCCTAGCAGAACAGCACCTCATATGGTTGGCTGTAGAAGGAGAAAAATGAAGGCATCTCAAGGTAAGTCCTCAGGATGTGACCTATCATTTGGCAGATGTCCAACAAAGGGACTCTTTCCTTCTACCAGGCATATGGAGCAGGTTGTCCTTCTTACTTCAGAAACCACAATATTCCTCCCTTGTTACCATTCTCCCCCAACACACTTTATTTCCCAAATAAGGCTAAAATACAGTAACAAGATGCCCCCCCAATAGCACATATTTCTGACATGAGAAAACTATTTCCTATGTTCACTGTGGGGACTTTAAATTCTGGAATTTAGCTTTATGGCTCCAACCAGTACTCTAATGACTTGGAACAAGACTTGTAGGAACCCTATCACTGTTTTCTTTGCACTAACATAAAAATTATCCCTAAAGGCCTAATTCAAATGTCTATGCTGGCCCACAGCCATCTCTTTCACTTTTGTGAATTCTGACTGCCACTAGAATTGCAGGCTCTGGAATTATTTATTCTGTTTTTAACATCTTTCCAAACACATAGTCAGCTTCTAACTTTGTGCCATATTTTCTACGATGTAAAATTTTATTGATAGGTGGATAATACTAATGATTTTCTTATCTGAAGAGTAATTATCTAGAATATGAACTACTGCATTTGAATCTCTTTATCTATTTTAAAGCTCCAAGTTCTTCCATCAGACAATGGATAGAATACAGAAAAGACAATCTGGTCTTTTGATCCATTGTTGGGTGAAAGAAAATTTGAGAAACTACTGTGTGGAATGAGATTTTGAGTTATCTGCGATTCTTCAATTGTCCATGCATTATTACTTTTGGCAAGGGCTCCTGGAGAGAACTTCATGAAAGCTTTATGTAAGAACCACTATTATTACAGGGAAGTAAGGGTTAAGTGTAACATTCAGAATTAAATATAAGTGCTACAGCTGCTCAGCTGGGTATAATAATACATACCTAATGCTACTTCTCATTTGCTGTCCTAGAAGCAGCTGCTAAGAATTTTTTTAAACCAAGAGAGCACAGAATACTTGTACAATGAATTCCAAATTTAAAAACTTGCTTTATTATTGTTAATAACAAAAAGAAGAAAAAAAATCAAGCTATATAATTGGTGTTTCCTTGCCATTTTCTCCCTTTCTTTCTACTTTCCTTCATTCCCTCTTTGCTTTCTTTCCTCCCCTTTATCCCCCTTCCTTCCTCCTACCCTTCCTCCCTTCCTTTTTCTTCTGCCAGAGTTGGAAGGGAGAGGAAGGGATAAGAAGAGGATTGGGGAGAGACGTGTATATCACAAGTGGGTAGTTGTCCTGCTGGCCTCTGCCATGATGATGACTGAGAAAACATTCCTAGCAGCTCCCACATTTCCATTTCAATTGCCACCAACATCACACTATCCTAACACTGGATTGCCACAAGCCAGTTTATGTGCTATAGAAAGTGCTGTAATATAGCTTCTATTTACCAACAGCAGACGGCCCAAGCACTGTGGGCACATTTCCCATATGGCACAGCATGGCAGAAGTGTGGGTTTTACCAAAACGTTGGTGACCTTCTATAAAATCACAAAAAAGATCAAATAAAGTTAAAATCCAGGGCCAGAAAAGGTTTAAACACTAGTAACGGGACTTCCTCTTCCAGTGTTTATATCCCACTTATATTACTCTTTTAGAGTACACTAGATTGGGCTCTAAAGCTAACGGCAATGTCACAGGACCTTGCTGTTTTATGAATACTATGCAGACAACCTGCCCACCATGGGATGAATGGCAAAATGACTCCGCTTTCTGAATGGAGACAGTACGTCTTCTTTCCTTCTAGATTGAAGAGCTGTACTTTCAATGACTTTTGGGGCAGTCAGCTGCCACATGCCCCTGCCAACTGCTCCAGAGTTGGGTGAGGGATATAGAGGGATGGAATGGGTTAGACAGGAGGCCTACTGTGGCTTTCTTTATCTCTAAAATTTCAAATTTCCAGTGTAGCTTCTCAGTTACTACAAGATCTGAGGCAAAGAATTGAAAGAAGTTGACTAAATGTCTACATTTCAGAGTTCCAATTGCTTTCAAAGGAAAGTAATAATATTGAGGTGAATATCACTGTGTGTGACTAAGAGGTATAAAAAAGGGAATATCTGCCAAAGATTATCTTGTCTGAAATCATTTTTTTGAGATGAGATGGAAAAGACTTTAATATCTAGTCTTCATTCTTACTTCCCTCCATTGTTTCACATCCTAAATCCTCAGGAAGCCAGGTCTGTTTGTCTCAGAGTCAATCACCAACACTGCAGAGATCTCCATTCAGGAGAAAAGTATCATATTCTTAGGGTAAGCAGTAGGCAAACTTCTCTGCTGGTAGGCTATTCTTGCAATATTATTAAGGATCATTCCCTCATTGTTTGCCAAATGCCTTACTAGTTATACATACATTATCCTACCAAATGCAGAAGCTGCTTTATAGTGAGGAATAACTGCCCACTGTCCGTAGGCAATGTGGGGCAAAAAGCCCACACTGACCATCTCCCGAGCCCTTCAAGGACAGAAGACTTTATCTGGCTACTCCAAAATATTAGATGAAATATCACATTTAATTTGTCAATGTCCTGAAGTCTACAGTGATGTTAGACATTGTCCCTAGAATTTAGAAATAGACTACTTAATAACAGATCTTGGACACTTCTTAGGTTGTTCAAGCTGATTACCCTGGACAAGGGAAAACTAAATTTTTTAAGACCAATGTAATTTATTTGCCATAATTCAGAGACAAATACTAAATACATAGATTATGTCACAAAACTCTTACGAGATCCTAGTATTTAGTCAGGATAAATATACATATATATTGCTAATCACAGGAAGAAGCAAGAGAATAACAGATGATACAGTGTGTGTATCAGTCAGCATAGACAAAGTGCTACAACAAAAGTTCCCAAATCTCAGAGGCTTCACACAATGAACATTATTACTTGCTCAAGTCACACTCTAATGCAATTTGATGGAGTGGATGAGGATTTTCTTTTTCTTTTTCTTTTTTTTTTGTACCAGGTATTGAACCCAGAGGCACTTAACCACTGAACCACATCCCCAGTTCATTTTTTAATTTTGAGACAGGGTCTTTCTAAATTGCTTAGGGCCTCACAAAGTTGCTAAGGCTGGCTTTGAACTCATGATCCTCCGGCCTCAGCTTCATGAGCTGCTGGGATTACAGGTGTGCACCACCATGCCCAACTCATAATGATGAGGGTTTTTTCATACAGACTTCTTATGTCTTTAAACTACCCCTCCCCCTGAATTCAGAAGGCTGACAAAGAAGAAAGAGAATGTGGAGAAGGCAAGACTATTCTAAATCGCTTTCTCATGGAAGTGATACATATTGCTTCTTCCATGTTTTATCATGAAAACAAGTCACATGACTTTATCTAATTGGAAAGGTCTGGGAAATGCAGCTAACCAAACAGTAGAAGAAGACAAGAACACAGGTAATAGTGCTAGTGGTTTATCATAGTGTAGCTCTCTGTTTTGACAATAACAATATCTTTGCAAAGATAGGTCAAAGTCTTTTTAAAGAATTATGGTATCTAGCCAGGGGCTACTACCAGCATTACTTCATGTAATAATCTGTAAAAGAATAGCGGACACAGAGAGTGACTGTAAACTTTTCCTTCTGTATCACCTCTTCAACATACATTCCAGCACTGAATTTTACAGCTGGGGATCAATATTTCAGAGCGACAGTAGGAGATTCACCACAATCAGATCTTGTCAAGTGAGCATACACCATAGGCCCCTCATCTGAGCCTGCATAGTTGGTTAAGAGGATTGTCAGCTTCAAGGCAGTCCCATTCCCAGTTGCAATGCCACCTCATGTTTCATTTCTAGCTCCTTGGTGAGAGTGTCTCCTCCCACTGGCATGGCATTTAGATTGTTTTAGTGGTTCCTAAGATGGTGTGAGGAGAAAAGAAAACTCCTTTGAATTGTAATCAGTCTGTCTGCAGACATAATGCTAGCAAAGATGCTTAAACAGCACTCTGTAAAGATGTTAAGAAAATATTTGTAGTGCTTCACACACACCTATAGACAAAAAACAGTTCTTGTTGCTGTAGAAGCAGCAACACTGTACAACCTTAATTAAAGCATCATCTGACCTATTTCTTTTTTTTTTTTAATGCCTACAGTTGCAGAATCCTGCTGAAGAAAAGGATTAATTACAGATGAGCTGTGTGTCATGATAATTAACTATTGCGGCTTCTCTTATTTGCCACATTCTGGTACTTTTTCCGCTTTGGTAGATTCAAGGATTGAGAATTTTTATCACATCCCCTGCCTGAAGTCCCTGATGGATTTGTCACACATAAATTTGCACAGCATACACAAAATATTGAGCTATCAGCATTTTTCTTTATACCTATGCACTTAGAACATAGAACTAAGTTGAGCATGTTAGTAAGGCAAAAAGGTCCAGGTAAAGTGATACCAAAGGCATTGGGACTCACAGGAAGAACAGATGGAGAAAAGATCCTGACGTGAGGTTGACATAAATTCGCTTCAGAAATATTTAAACATATGTTGACAGGAGGTAAATTGAATCTGAATGATCTTGATGAGACAAGCTCGTCTGACTCTGATCTGATTTAGACCTGTGATTTTCCATTTAATACAAGACAAACTCATTTATTGCCAGGGTCACATTAGGTTATACAGTTTTACATATGATGTAGGACTTCTGAAACTGTCCATGGAAAGTGGGGCCATAATCCTAGAAAATGTATAACTTCCCCCACTTGATTGGGTTCTGTTAGTATTACCATTTGATTTCTTAAGTAAAGTGGCTAAGGGTGCACCCATCACCACTCAAAGTTCTCCTCTGGTTTGTTTTGTGCTCAAGTCAGTAGAGAACTGTGAGTCATCAATCAAGATGATCAATACGGTTTTCTTTGACTCTGGAACTTTTATCCATTTTGGTGCTCCAGGTAACTAGAGTCATGGGCGCTTTCCCATGACCACTCCACTTCTGGGATTTCTGAAGATGGTCTTTTCACCCTCATTGCCTCATCCCTTTTGATAGTTGTGTAAACATGTAAGTCTCTGTACTGAGATTCTAAGCTAAGCAAAATACTTGGGTGGCTTCTGTTTTCCAAATTAAACCCATAGTGATTGATAAGTATACCTTTTGAGCATAGGGTTTTAAATCCATATTATGTATGTGAAAAAAATTCTAAGTGGTCAAGATTCCAACTTTTTTGAGGTGAGTTATTTTGTAGCACATAAATTATTTTAAAAAAATGAATTCATCTTACCTTTCAAAATAACTTGCAGATGCACTATAATATTGTCCACTGTAAATATCAAACGTATTAATCTAAGGGTACTAGTAATTATCACTTCACTTAATTGCATTTTACTTTTTGGAACAAGGGATACTGTAAATAAATAACTCACAAATAAAGTATATTTTGATTTCTTAGAACATATACTCCTATATTTTCTAATGGATGTTTTAATTCTATCAAGTATAGATCCATGATCCATATTGCTTAGAGAGGTGAGAAGTGTGAATTCTGCCAATATCTAATTGTGGGACCATTTTCTAGTCACTTGTACTTGTGTCCCCCACATGTAAAATCCTGAGAGTCTACTTAATGCCTTATTAAAGTTCAAAAGTATGTTTAATTACACAAGTATGTATTTTGAAATAGGATCCCAAATATGAGTTGTCATAATTTATGTTAAAAATTAAAGTCCACAGAAGAAAGACTTTATGACTGATCTCAAAGTCAAAGTTCTAGCTGACTAGACAGTAGATGTGCTACTCTCCTAGCGAATCTGAATTTTACATAAGTACATGCCTTCTTATATATGTACTCTGGTTAAGAACAATTGATGAACTTTGGTGATGATAATCTAGAAATATAATCTAAACATTAGTTTAATATTTGTAAACTTTAATTGTAGATAGATTTCCTCAGTCAAAGTTAGTTTGAGCAAATATGTGGTCTACTGATAAGTGCTATCAGAGGAACATGGAATTCTCCAATGTGCAACATTAAAACAAGAATATGTGACTTTAACATTCTTCATCAGATATACTTAAATAAAAATAAGATGGAAATAATTCTGGGACAGAGTTTAAGAATGAAGTTGTAAACTCTAAAAATATTTTTAAGCTTCTCAATAGTAAGTAGGACAACAGTCCTTTGTTTCTATTAATGTTGCATTTTTAAGATACAGTTTTTCTTACATTTGTTTAGATTTCTTCACTTATTAAAGCATCTACTTCCATCTTCATAGAAATCTATTTGTTTTAGGTAAATGCCATTTTATTATTCCTATTTTTTAAAAAAGAGTATTATCTTCATCTCGCAGTTGAGGAAATAGGCTTATATTTTCTGGACTAGGCCTGTTAGGTAAGAGATAGGTGGGTTTGTTAACATCTACTTCAGTGTTCTTCTGATTACACTGTACTTCCTCGTTCCCCATATAGAGAAGATAGGTCAAGTGAGCATACACCATAGGCCCTTCATCTGAGCCTGCATAGTTGGTTAAGAGGATTGTCAGTGCCAGTTGCAATGCCACCTCATGTTTCATTTCTAGCTCCTTGGTGAGAGTGTCTTGTTGCTTCCAACTGCACCCTCATGCTTCACTGGTCAGAGTGTGACATTGGCCAGGCTGGAGATTGAAGAAGGAAGTTCTCCTTAAGTTCAATAGGTGTTCAGGGATAATGCATGATGGAGGCAATAAACAGTTTATGAAACATAGATGATGATAAGTCTATAATTCTGGAACAAATGAAAAGACAAAGAAAAAATGGTGTGATGGCTGTAAAACAGAACCAGATCTCTGGTTTCAGGGAACACAGGTGACCACCTCACAGTTACACTCTGAACTCTATCATTAAATTCACCCCAAGCACATTTTGATGACCTGTTTCCAGATGATAAAATAGTATGGCACAATCACTAAGATAAGTCTGCTCTTGGGGCTCATGGGATTCCTTTAACTGGAAACTTGAGCTATGTGATTCCTCATTGGTTCCTTCCAAGGTGGTAGATGTGAAGGGATACGGAACAGATTAAATTCTACGTATCTTTTAGAGGTAGGTAGGACTGAGAATTCACTGACAGTTTAGATGTGGGCATGAGAGAAAGAAGTCAAGGATGCCTCCAAAACTTTTGACCCAAGCAACTTGAAGGACAGGTTACCATTGACTGAGTTAGAGAAGGCTTCAGGTAGAACACATTTCTAGGGGTGATAGAAAGAGGGTAGGAATTCAGTAATTTGGTAACATTGAGTTTGAGGTCTCTATTAGACACTTAAGCACATATGTCAAGTTGTCAATTTAATGTCTGAGTCTGGATGTCTAGATTGGAATCATATGTTTGGGAGATGTTACCACATAATGATGAGACTGAAAGAGAACACAGGAGTGAAGCAGTCTAAGGACTGAACCCCAGAGGTCAGGAAGAAGAGAAAAAACTGGCAAAGGAGCCTGAGAAGGAGTAACCAGTAAGGTGAGAGGAAAACTAGGAGAGTACAGTATACCGAACAATCTGTGAGACACACCTAAGGACTTGGAAAGATCAGCATACCTGATTATTGGATTGTCAGAATAGATTGAATTAGAATTCTTCACTACGAGGACATTTGAATTGACTGTGATGTTTAAGCAAGACCAGTTATGAAACTTCAAACTTACTATAAGATAAGAATTGATAAATATGCTTTTGGCTTTAAAGACTCAAAAATGCAACTCAAACCAGCTTCAATAATAGGGTAAATATCTTGGTTTACCTATCTAAAATGTTCAACGATTAGGTGAGCCTTCTTTGACACTTGATTTTTTGACTGAGTGATATCACTTGGATGTGAATTTTTTTCTGTTTCTGCATTTGATTTTTCACAGTGTGTACTTTATTCTGAAGCTGGCTTTCTTCATAGCATTAGGTTTTCTATTAACAGCATCTAGGTTAGTACTAATTGCTTCCTCATTCATTTTTGGTGGGATAGAGAAAGTGTCTTTTATGGTAGTTGCAGAGATAATGATAGAGAGATAGAGAGATTGATATGGGGGTAGGGAGAGTGTTTTCTTTCAGGAATCTTCCAAAAATAAAACATTTGCCCAACTTAAATTTGTATTCACTCCTGTGGCAAAGGAGATAGAATGAACAGATATGCTTGAACGATTCATCTCCCTCCCTACGACAATAGCAGAGTTGGAAATAGGTCAATACCATCAAAACCTGTGGGGCAAGGAGGAAATGTAGCCAGGGAGGTCCCCTAAGATATGCAAGATAGGTAGACTTCTTGCTAATAAATGCAGCACATGGTCAAAGATGATGAGTTTTGATGATGGTCCCTTAGGAACATGATGAAGAAGTTTTCCAATACTATAAGTAACTCTAGGACTTCTTAGTGTAATTCACTAGAGAAAATTAATTAAATATTTCAAAGAAAGTGGCTCCTCTTTTTCAATTAATGAAAGGTAATTCTCAAGCCTGGACTTTGCCTCAGAATCATCAGATTCCTACCCCAAGACTTCCCAAATCAAAATATTCAGAGATGGGACTCAGGATCCTTTTTTGTTTTTTAAGAAAGCTCTGCAACTGACTCCCACATGACCAAATGGAGGACTTTGGGAACCTATATCTAAGGCTCATGCAAAGCCCACCTTCAATAATAAAGAATATCAAAGCTCTGATCTGTGATCTCAATACTAGGGGACAAGATGATCTTTGTTTTGAAAGTTCAAGCTCCAGAAATATAAATGACAAAGAACGCTGATGGCATACAACTTTCTCGGCAGATGAGAAACACAGATTCTGCTGGGAATTTGGGTCCCTCCCTGTCCTACCACATACTTTTTTTTGTCTGTGGATGTCATGGTTTGACTCATGCACCATGTACCTTTCCAAGTAAGTGGTCTTCTTCAGAGTCAAAGAATTAAGAGTGAGTGGCAATAGTCCTATGGGGATAAGCCTGAACAACCAATATGACTCTACGATAAGAAAAAAATTCACAGATGTTTCCCTCCGGACTTCTTACTGTGTGTCAAGCCCTCTTCTAAGTCTTTAGAAGTTTTAAATAATTTAATCCTCAAAACAATCATCAGAGGTAGATGCTATTATTATCTGTATTTTATAAAAGAAGAAACTGAGGCCAAGTAACTTTCTAATATTGATGCAGCTAGTAAGTGGCAGAGTTGGTTCCAGGGTTGACATAGTGGATTAATGGTAGGCAGCAGAAAGCCTGAATTTAGAAATGTTTCTGGTGGTATCAAACATATAGACCATGTGTTTGTGAAATGACACAGTATTTTGACTAATTCTGGACAACAGGGAGCTATCTTGAGATCATTTAGATCATTAGCACATGTCTTAGTTCTTTTGGGCTGCTATAATAAAAGAACATATACTGAGTAATTAATAAACAACAGAAATTTATTTCTTTTACTTTTGGAGGCTGGGAAATCCAAGAATAAGGCACCAGCAGATTCAGTGTCTGTTCAGGGCCTGTTCCTCACAGGTGGTGACTTCTTCCAGCATCCAGACATGGCAGGAGGGACAAGGATCTAACAAGTTCTCTCAGGCTTCTTTTATAAGGGTACTGATCCTTTTTGTGAGAGCTCTGCCCCATGACCTGAAAATTACCTCCTAAAGGTCCCATCTCTTAATACCATCACCTTGAAGGTTAGGTTTCAAATCATAATTTTGTGTGGGACACAAATATTCAGACTATAGCAGCATATTAGATAGCAATCCCATTCAAACAAAAGTGGAAGAAAGCAGGATGGCATCCCTAGCAATGCTTCTCCTATCCTGTCACACTGATTCAATATTTGACGTGACCAAATTTGGCATCGTGAAGAATCTTCAGATGATGGTTTTCCATTTTAGACAGAGTCACTTTATGTGTATGAGGGGCAGGACTGTAGGAGATTTGAACATTGGGATTGGATCCATACCAAAGAAATGGGGAACTGGATTGCTAATGAGGGCAATGTCTTTCCACCACAGCATAAGGGGAGGTTTGTGAAGGAGCAGGCCAAGTGAGGCAAAGCTTTGCTAATGCAAATTGATTCCTGGAGGGCTTCCAGGTCACAGAGGGTTAGGTCATTATCGCTGCTGTTGAAATAGTTTTAGATAATGAATGGTAACCATTAGACACTGAGTGAAAGTTACTTGGCTTTTGGACACTTCTGCAGCATGTGCTTATGGCATTTTTAAATAACAGGCCCAACTAAACTAGAACTCATTTAATTCAGGTTAGCTTGCTGAAACATGCTTTTGTCTGATAGCTGTGACTTTCTTTGTGTAGTGATTTTGATACAGTAGCACTTTGTTCTGTGCTTTAAGGTGGGTGGTATTTTGGGTTTCTAGCCTAGAAATTGATTGATCAGTTGACTGATCAATTGGTTGATTCATTCATTCATTCATTCATTCATTCACTCAACCCATTTATTAAGTAAAGGGAAAATATACAGATGAAAATGAAAATGGCTTGGGTAGTTTAACATCTCCAGGTCATGATCAAGTACCATCTATACCAACGTCTGACATAGTTCTGTACAATTTGACAAAAAGCCTTTTTACTATAAAGCCTTAGAAGAATAATGATCATTTACCCCTCAAAACTACATTAGCTTTGTTTTAATTAACCAGATGTTATGCTTCCCTTCTTTTCTTAAGCATGACCTTTCTGTTTGTTTTCATGTTTCAATTCAATCATGAAAATTTGCTGTCTTTTCTGTTTAGTTGCCTATCCTTGGAAGCTCCTGTAAAGATAGCCCCGCACATTTCTTGATTCTATAATGAAGCAACCAAGTCATCATTGGTGCCTATTGAATGATAGCTGTCATTTAGTGGTTATACTAAAGACACAGAAAATGCTTCCCAAATTTTAATCTAATTCTCACTGCAGCCCTGAGTTAGACATTCCTATCTCTACGTATATAATAAAATATCCGGGGCTTAGAGACTAAATTAGTTACTTAAAATTTCCCTGCTGTTAAGTAGAAGGGTAGACGTTTGGAACACAGACCTCTGTGGCCCCAAAGCCTTGATTTTTCACATTGTACTGGAGTTTTATCATACAGGCTAAGTACATAGAAATTAATTTCATTTGGTCTACTTTTAAGTTAATAGCAATTTTATTTCTTCGGGTTGAATTTCTGCAATTATTTTCCAGTGTAGTGACTCATTGATAAGACTCTTTTGGAATTCTTTGTTTGTAAATGTTGGACTGGGCAGTGGTCACTTAGCGCCATTTTGTATTCAAGGGGAGAATAGTCTTTACTCCTTATTTCTCTACCTCCTTTTGCATTTTTATTGCTAGTCTTTCCTGCTTTTCACTCTCCTGATTTACTATTCTCATCTCTTAGTTTTATATGACTATAAAGAAATATGATAAGAATGAATAAGAAATTTGAAAAAAATTAAGAGGAATATGTGAAGAAATGGTGGGAAAATATATCCAGGTTTATTGTCAAACAAACTGTAGGAAATGCAGGTGTGTGTATTGTTTCTACTAGATTGCATGCTTCTGAAGTTCATGGTGCCTCAGAACTAGGCATAGTTTTGTTATAGTATCCAGATTTAAATGCTGCATAGGAATTCAAGAGCCAAGTGGAATTTAAATAAGCCCCCCTGGATGCAAGAAATAGTTTCCATCCATTTGGTCTTTGCACTTGATGTTGAAGATATGTACTTGGGCATATTGAATGACTTACAGGCCCAAATAATATTCTAAAGATAGGAAGTCTGATGGTACATGTCACCTAAATGTATAGGCCAAAGTGGATATAAATGAAACTACTCAACAGCTGACACAAGTGTTCGGCTGTTAAAAAAAAAAAAAGCACTCTTAAAAGATTTGATGAGAATGAAGGGCCCATCCCAAGTAACGTATAACATCATGTCTCTTGCTGTCAGGTTTCCTTTTCTTTTTTCATCATGGTAGGCGAGTGTCAACAACTTAATCCAAAATCTTTTTGCCAATAACCTCTGAAACAGAACTTGGTTCTGAGACCAGAAAAGGACCTGCTAGATTCCAATCTTCCCTTTTTGTTATGAAATAATGGCACTTGTAGGTTATGGCATTTCAACAATGTTTTAGGAATCCATAGTGCTTAATTAGAACATACCAAACAGATGAGGAAGCTCTGTGACAGATGTTTCTCTCTCTTTATATATTTTTTTACCTGCTACCGTTGAATCGGCATGCCTCATCACCTGTGCATAAAATGTGGACATTAGTTTCTCTCTCATCTAAACATCCATCCATCCCTTCTTGTTTGAACATAGTCTTGGGGCCTTGGTCTCTTAATTGGTCTGTGAATTGCAGCAGTCACCTAATTTCACCCTTGCCTCAAGTTGTGTCCACTTTTAACCCTCCTTCCATAAGACATCTGGAGTAATCTTTCTATAAGCAAATATAGCCCACCACTCTCTGCTTAAGGAAAAGCAGAGGCAACACGACCCATTATATAAAATTTAAAAATTTTAGCATAACATACAAAGAACTTCATAAGCTATCTCCAGTTTAATTTTCAGGTGTTATCTCCTGAATTCCTTGTCACCTTCTTACCACACTATAGACCTTATATTTTAGCTAAACCAGACAGTGAGTGTGTCACATTTCTCACTTTCTTTTTGCTAACTGTCCTTTCTTGTGTAATGGAATTTCCCCATTGTCAGCTTGGTGAGGTGCTTACTTCTCAGTTACATCTTGTCTTTAGTTGCAGCTCATCTCTGAAGATGGCTATATTAGCACCAGAAGAATTAGGTGGCAAGTTGTGTAGCATTCATTTTTGCATTGCACCTCTGATGTTGACTGGGAGCATTTGTTCATCCATGAAACTATAAACTCTTTAAGAATACTTACATATTGTGCAATTTTGAGTAAATTATGAGTATCCTAGTTACTTTCAATGGTATCCAGAACATATATTTGCTTTGAACTTATTCCCGTTATTGAGTATCATGCAGTGTCCTTGCTACATTATATGATGTCCCATCTTCCATTCTGTCCATAAAAATGTTCAGCTTTTGATTTATCCCTTTGATATTAAGGAATTACGTAATGATTTTCAACAGAAGTCTGTGATTTCTTATATCAACCAGTCAATCAATTGTGGCAAGGTGAAAACCCATTATCTTAACAGCTGGCACCAAAAGATTGATCTGAGAGAAAGATCAATCTTTGCTTAGGCAACTACTTTGATAAATTGCTTGGGATGGAAGAAGAGCGAGAACATGGAAGGGAAAAAAGTTAAAGAATCTGAGTATTTGACAAGAATCTGGAACTCAAGTGAATAACATTAGCTAAGGAACGTTTTAAAGAACAAGGCTAGCTAAAGATGAATGTTACAATATTTGTGACATAAAATATTGCCAGTTCTCCTGAAACTTTAAATATTGCTATATGATATACTCAAAAAACCTGATGGAAGAGCATAAAATGTTTAATGTATTTTGAGGGGAGGGGAAACTAAGGAAAGAGATTGAGTTTCATGTTCATGTCATCGTGGTATAAACTCAGAACACATACGTGGAAGAGAGGGATGATAATCTGAATCAGCCAAGTAGAGAAAGGAGTTAAAAACCATAGGTGGCTCTGAGAACTGAAGGCGTCCTAAAAGTCACAGGAATTCTGGGGGTATATTTTGGAAATTCCTTGGAAATAGAAAGGTGAGTTAAGCCAATCATATCTAGATCTTAATCAACATAATCAATGCACAGAAATTGAATTAAATGTGAATTAAATATATCTCAAAAGCTTAAAATAGAATGTGTTATTGTCTTTTTTATCCTCTTCCACCCAATGTTAAACTTTTCCCTTCTGTCCCTACTCCCAATAATGGTGTCTTTCATTGTTCTTGTGCTTTTAGCTCTGCAATCAGTACTCTGTCTTTTTTTGTGTGTGTATAGTTCAGGCTTTTCAATCATGCCAGTTTTCATTTAGCAAAATCCAGGATGGCTTCTCCCTTGCTGTGGCTAAAGTCTGGGATTTTAACCTTAGGTTTTTATGCTCTTCAAAAGATAACTTTCACAATATGAACCAGTTCAGTGCCCTAATTTTTACCCACCAGACTGACTGAGCTGACTGTTTCAGGAAAAATGAGTTCAAAGCCCTCTTTTGATGTTCATGATATTCCCACTTTTATATCTTTTGAAAGCAAATACTTCATGTCTGACCTTTTCATTTATTCTTCTTAAATTCTCAAGCAATCCATAAAGGTTATTAAAATGATGAAAGTTAAAATTTGCTGTAATAGGTTTGCAAAATTCACTTATGTGAATTAGGTACAATTTACCACTGTATTAGCTGCTTATTTCCATATAACAAATTTGTGAAGAAAGGTAGGTTTCCTTGTTTGTTTTGACAGTTATAAATGTATGTTTGTCTACTGATGAGAAAGGCACAGTGGAGAATAAAAATTTTGTGATATAGGAGAGAAAGAGAGGAGAGTTATGGACTTATATCCTTGAAATATTGGATCTACTGCACAAGAGGCATGACTTTAAAGGAATGCCTAGAAAGGAATATGGATAGTTAATCTATAGTAGACTATGGAAATGCAGAACATATGGCAAAGTGTTGGTAATTGGGAAGGTCTGGTGGTAGAAATCTGGTAGTAGGTGGAAAGAGAATGTGTGGAAGTTCTCTTATGATTGCTTCAATTTTCCAAGTGAAGTAAACAAATTTCATCAACTTAAAGCGAGGATGTGGGTAGATGTATTGAAATATTTGAAGGGAGTTGTGAGATAGTTATCATGAACAGAACAAATGAATGAGAGAACTATAATGTGATTACTGGGCACCATTAAAAACTCATTGGAGTTTAAAGTGAGATCATTTAGTCATGTTCAATTGCTTAGATGCAGGATTGGATTAGGCATAAAGTTGGATTTATCTAGGCTTCTGATTGGTCAAACAACTATAATGAAGTGACAGAGCATATGCACTGGAGTTATTAAATGATGAAAGATGGAATTCAAGGTGATTTAAGGAGTAGTGAGAGAGAAGATATGATAGGATTAATGAATTGGAAATATAGGTTGAGTGAAGGTATTCTTGGAGTTGAAGCACTAGAGAGAGTTTCCAACATGGTAGTATGACAATGGGATACAAGGGATCAAGATCATAAAAGGGTTGAAATTGTTATTGAGGCTAAGGCATGGCCATCGGCTTTAATGACTGAGGTAAGGTGAACACTTAAGGTAACAGAGTCATTCATCCTTGTTGAGATGGAAATTCACAAGGATTAAGGCAAACAGACTGATAGGTAACAATGCACCAGGTGCTTAAATTCCCTCAAAAATGAGACTGGTTGATGTGAAGGACCATAAGTTCAACAATAAAAACTAAGTGGTAAATACTAATTTCCAATGGCATGAGATTGAAAAGATGAAGACATAAGTTGGGGAACATAACAATAACTTTTTAAAATCTTGGAGATATACAAGAGGTATTCACAAATCAAGAATAAATCACTATAAAAGGAAACCAATCGAAGAATGAAAAAACAATCCAGCCTTTAGAAATTAAAAGTATCATTGTCAAATAAAATCCAGTAGATGGGCTGAACCATAAAATGGTTATAAACAAAGAACAAATTAATGATATGGGAAATAAAGGTGAAAACATTGCCTATGATATAGGCCAAAATTGTAAAGATCTGTTATCTAAAGGAGAAGATCTAAATGACATGGTGTAAAGAAATGAGGGTCCAAAGAAGTTCTGGAAGGAGAGGAATACTCAAATTAGTAAAGGAAGAAAATCTCACAGAACTGAGAAAGATCTGATTTCTCATATTGAAAGAGCTGACAAATGCTGAACAGGGTGAAGAAAAAAAGAAACCTACATAGATACAGCATAGTAAGATTAGAATATCAAGGATAAAGCAAAATTCTAATAGGTTCCCAAAAGATTGTTACTTAGCAATGAGAAACAGATTATCACCAAATTTTTTCTGACCATCTCTTTGAATGCAAGATGAAATTTGAGCAATATCTTCAAACTTTTGTGTGTAAATGATTTTTTTCTATTGTGGTAAAAAATTGCAAAACATTAAATTTACCATCTTTATTTTTATTCATATAGTTTAGTGATGTTAAGTATATTCACATTGTGTAACAGATCTCTAGAACTTTTTTGTTTTGCAAAACTGAAACTACATACTCATTACACTAATTCTCCTCTTCTACTCCCCCAGCTCTTGGCAACCACCTTTGTACTTCCTGTTTAAGATTTTAACTACGTTAGGTAGTTCATATGAGTGGAATCATACAGCATTTGCCCTTTTGTGACTGGCTTATTTCATTTAGCATAACGTCCTTAAGGTTCATCCATATGTTCATGAGACAGAATTTCCCTCCTTTAAAGTTGCATAATACCCTTTAAGTGAAAAGAATGTTTAATGTAGGCGTCTATATGCAGCCTAATTAAAATTAAAATATGCAGGCAAAAAAAATCTTTTTCAGGTGTAAGACTTTATTCAAGCAGTTCACAGAAACTTAAGGACACTTCAGATATTATAAAGAAAAATAAATGTTAGAAATACAAGGAGAAAGTAACATCTGAAATCACAGTTGGAAATGTAATATACCTCTTTCAGAATTTGAAAGATAAAGTGAACAAAAACAATAAAAAGGTATAATTTCAAAACTAATTAGCAAGCTTGATGTAGAATATTTCTATTTTTTATTTGTTTCTATCTTTATAATCCACACATAGAAAATACATATTCTTTTTGAACTTTCACAAAAATTATCAATATTAATAGAGCTCACTCCCAGCAATCTCAATAAATTAAAAAAGACAAATAGTTAAGGCTACATACTCTGATGACAATGCAGCAAAATTAGAAATTAATGACAACAGGATAGAGAAAAACTCTCTAATAATTGAAATTAACTATTACCTTTGAAGAAAGAAGTAGAATTTAAGTAGTGGGTAAGAGAGAGGTAATACAGATTTTAATTTTTCAAATAAAAAATACATACCTTTCTAATGAGGCTTTGCAAGATTACCTCTGTAATTTAAAAAAACCTATTATCCTGGCGTAATGGCACTCACCAGACAAATCTTAAGTTTGAGGCCAGCCTTGAAAAGTTCTAAGCCAGCCTGGGCAACTTAGCAGGACCCTGTCTAAAAATAAAAAGAGCTGGGAATGTACCTTAGTGGTACAGCACCCCTGGGTTCAATCCCCAGTATCACAAAAAATAAATCAATTAATAAATAAAATTGCAATCTATAGAAGAAAAAGCAACTTATACCTTAAGTGAGTCTATAAAACTTCAAAATGTTCTTTGTCTTCTGTTCATATAATATTTTCGTGACTATCATAGGCATTATTCTAAACTGATGCAAGGAGAAACTGAGTATAGCTACAAATCTGATAAAAAGATGAAATGATGAACCAATTTTCCTTGTTGGGGAGCTTAGGGAATAAGTCTGGCTTCCCTTTGGACATTTTTAGAAAAATCACGAAAACATCCATTTGTTTATGCAAATAAGTCAGAATCATGCCATAAAGAATGATATTTCTGAAAAATTTCTTGCTTAAAATGTAACCCGTTCTAATACTGTGACCAGAAATACAATTTTTAGACTTCTTTGTTTGCCAAGGACAAATTCTAGCTGTTGACTGAGGCAGCAGAGTTCACCATGTGCTTCATTCTCTGAGAGGCAAATACTTAGGAAATGATGATTCTTACTATGAGGTATAAACCTTTCATTCCTTGGAAGGGACAAGATAATTCCATATTTGGGAAAGTTTGTGAACCCTTATTTTGAAAAGAAAATCTTTAAATCTTTTAAAAATGAATTTCTTAAGCATTGAAGAACACATATTCTTTTTTTTAACAAAATACACAGGAAAATGAAAGCTATATTTTCTTAAAATGAAATCACACAACCTATTAAGAAATGAGTTCAGAATTTAAATTCCTCAACCTATTGCAAAAACTTAATAGCTACTTTTTAAACATTTTTTTCTCTAATGCCCCTCTTAAGTTGCATTGAGACTTCCTGTGTAAGTCAATATCCTGAATCTTTTCTCCTTGATTTCCCACCAGAATCCTTAAATTCCTTTCCATCCTACTATATGGAGTAGTTCATCTCTTATCAGTCCATAACCCTGACTTTTCCTGAAGTTCAAGAGAGCTCAGTAAAACAAATGGACCTCCATGTAATAGGATTCATTCTCCTTGAAGGGAGTTGGGATTATACATAAGTAGGTCTCAGTAGTTGATAGCTTCTTTTCCTAGTATCCTTCAAAAGTAATGCATTTTTCTCAAGGACAAGTTATTGTGAAGATCCTGGGAACACTTATTTAAGCATTTCAAATACTGTATTTTACATTCCCAAATATCCCTGTGCTATGTTCTTGAAACAGTTCTTTCCCTGAGGCAATCAAGAAACAGCAGAGAGAATAGCACCATCACTTCTAGAAGGAAAATATTTGCTTCCTGTGAGAGCTATCAGGACTGAAACTATTTTAGTGAAAGTCAGTTTTATATAACCAAGTCATTTTCATAAACTTGACACAATGTAAATTAAAGGGGAAAGTTCTCATGGTATATGACTTAAAACAGACTTAACTACATTTGGTTCAACACTCGAGCTGTATATAAATTAGTCATGTGACAGCAGGCTGAAAATGTGACTCTCAGCTGCCTTGAACAATTTTGCCTTTTTAGGGGCAAGTGGATTTTGGAAGTCTGGAATATTTTCAAGTGCATTCTTAGGTTTTTAAATTAATTAACTGGAAAGTCCTTGCTGAGGAGTCAGGTCAGAACAGGTTGGTACCATTCTGGAGAAGTTCTATTTGTACTGGTGAATTCCTTTTAAACTTCAGAATAGATGTCTCTGCTGAAGCACCCATGTTTTGTGACAAAGGAGTATTTTAGAGGCCTTGGTGAAGAAAATCAAATGTTCAGGAAAGAATGTTTGAAATCAATCTCATTGAGGGCCCAATAAGATCCAACCATAAACTCTTGGCAGAGGTATGGATGAGTAATGGCAAAGTGTTAAGATTCAAGCAAGAAACATGAATTCTTTATTACCCAACCATACATAATGACAATGTAAATGTTCTACACTTCAATTATTTTTGCATTCCTGGAAACTTGCCTTTAAAGCCTAAGATAATTTCCAATTCCTTTCTTTGAGCTACATTCTTTTTAGCATTTGTTCTGGCTGCATAATTCAACTTACTGATCTATATCATTATGATTTTCCTGCTTTCTCCCTATTCTTTAGAACTGTTCTGTCTATATATTTCTTTATATATGTCCATTCCACTCATGTCTCCCTTGGTTTCATCTGTCTCTTTATTTAATTGAAAGAGTAAAATTGTTGGAGTTTGGGGGTAAGAGTTACTGTGTCTGATAGCCCTTGTCTCCCTTCCTGAGGCTTGCTTGGGAATCACCTCCCCACATACTCTCAGTTTAAATTGTGAATTCTTAGTGTTGTTAGTGCAAATTCACAGCTCTGGTGAAAAACAGAAAAATCACTGGAGGGGTCAGCTTGGTCCTCTGACCGTGAACGACTGCCATAAAGATAGTTCTTGGAGTCAGGATTCCAATAGGCCTCAGAGGCTTGGGTGCCATTTAAGAGAAAACATCTTCATGCTTCCCAGCTGTTCCAGCCCCTGGCAATTCCAGACTCATGGGGTTTCTTTCAAGAAGCACCTGTTTGCATTGTAGCCTGAATTTGTAGCAAATTATTTCTACACAGTTGGAAATAACATCAAATTGGCTCTTTTACCAGGCACGCTGGACGTCGCATTTGGGTTTCGTAGATGTTTGTGTGTTCTTGTAGTGTGAAAATGCCTTTATTTAAAACAAATACATTTTCCAGCTCATTATCCCACAGTGTGAAGCCCAATTCTGTTAAAAATAATTACAATGGCTGAATTATTTTGCTGAGAAAAACAGGTATCCACACGCCACTCCGAATCCAAACTTTTGTTTCCAACAGGCTTTTGATGCATTCTCTCAGGATATTGTGGTTTGAACGTTTAAGAAATAGTTCTCTCAAGTTATTGTCATCAATATTTTTACTGATATGATGATGAAAATCCTTACAGACACAATAAGTGTATTTTATAACCTTCTTAGATTAAATGGAAAGGAAGGGAGTTTATTTTATTCTATTTTTCTTTCTTAAAACTACTGAAACTCATTAGGTACTATCATCCCAACGGAAGGAAAATAAAAGGTTAACCTTCATACTTCTTACGTGTATTTTTAAAAATCTAACTGGTTTTGGAAAAACCAGAGCAAAGTTCTTAAAAAGGGCTTTTGAGATGTAAAAATTCCAACTTTCACATAAAGTCTGAGGCTTTCAGGTCCAAACTGACCAACCTCTAAACTCTGTCCATATTTATCTTTGTCAGGACTATACAAGGTACATTTTCATGGTTTATATTTCCCTCCATCTTTAATTTGAAGGAAATTATTTCTGGGCAATAAAAGAGATGGTGAGGAGGAGAGACTTGAATACTCTGTTTACCAGAAATTTTTTTTTCAATATTTGAACCTTCATAACATTCATGCAATTAAGGTTGATCATTAATTCTCAAAAACTCTCTAAGCTTAAGGAATTCTTGTAGTCCAGCGAGACTGGAAAATTCCTCCAGGCTAATACAAGTTTTGCAGTGTGCAATGAAATTTGTACTGTGACTACACTGGCTCTCCTAAAAAGGATATGAGACAGAGAGACACTCTAGTTCCTACGAGTTTACTTTGATGACTCTTAATAGTGCTTCTTGAATAGTATTGTGAGATGTTGGGGAATACTGTATTCTATATTATTCTCTTGGGGATTCACACTGCATTTAAACTAAAAGTTCTAAGTTCTGCAATAAAGTAACTTGTTTAACTTTATTTTAGTTGGTCTTCCAAACTTACCTGATTATGGTCCCCATTTTATATGCAACATTGACATTTTGGAGTTGCACAGACAGAATGCTATTTTTTGCATAAAGAGCTTTGTAAGGAAGATTTCCAGAATAATCTTTTGATGTAAAGGTATGATTAATAAAAAAGTATCAAATGCACTGATATTTCAAAATTATTCTAAAATTGTGGAAAATGTGTGAAAGCCCAGGGTATCAGGAGGATGTAGCAGTGAATATAAGTGTGTAGTTCAGTCTCAGGTTAGGTTTAGGCTTTCTGGCAGGAATATCAGTCTAATTTGTTTTAAAATGATCACAATTCATTCTCAAGAATATAAGCTAATGTTTACAGAAACTAGTATACTTGTGCAGCATGGGTGGAGAGTTAAATGTTGATTAGAGTTAAATTTTAAGGAGAAATAGTCCAAAATTTATATTTTAACATGCATACTGTTATGCTTTGGATATGAAGCATCCAACAAAAACTCCTTGTTAATGCAGGAATATTCAAAAGTGAAACGATGGGATTGTGAGAGCTGTAACCTAATGAGACCATTCTAGTTTGAATGAACTGAGTACTAACTGTAGATAAGTGGAGTGTGATGGGTTAATGGGGAAGTGCTCTAGATGAGTTCATCTTCCCTGTGGCCCCTTCCCCTCTCTCTCTGTTTCCCAGCTACCATGATCTAAGCAGCTACCTTCCACCATGACTTTCATCATGATGTTCTGCCTCACCTTGAGTTAAGAGCAATGGAGTCTGCTGACCATGGACTGAAGCTCTGAAATTTTGAGCCAAAATAAACTTTTCCTGTAAGTTGTTTTTGTTGAGTATTTTGGTAACAGGATGAAAAGCTGACTCTTTTTCCCTCTGTCTCTCTCTCTCACACACATACACAGAAGTATATATTTTCTTTTTAAAACTCTGTAATAGAAATATTTGATTTTTTTTTCACTCTCCCACCTTCATGACCTTTTGCATGTTTATACAGCAATTCTAGATCACATTTTATGCATAGTACCAAGTATAATAGTAAAATGTAGAGGTGAACCGAGGGTAAGAAGACCAGAGAGATGACACCTACCCTTGAGTGGTGGTTTAGAAAAGATTTCCAGCTGGTCATATGCTGATGGATAAATAGATTTGGTGGGATGATAAAAAAAAGGCAAAATGCATTGTGAGTTGGAGGTTCAGCTCAATGAACAAGAGAAGTAAAAATAAGCGTGGTCTCATCTCATGCTCAATGGCATCAGGAAGCAGAAACAGCTTACGTTGCCTTGAGTCAAGTGGTCATCAGGTCTCAGCTGGACAACTGCTTGCTTAAAGGAGCATGACCTCTATCTGCAACCTGAGTGTCTGAAGTTCTGCCAGTTTAAAAAATGTAAGGAAAAGAGTTCTGTTGAGGCATGTGAAGAAACTGGATTGTCATAGGGGAAAATTCTACTATAAAAGATCTGAAGGCTGTCCCTCTGATGGATATGATGGATGTGATTTATGCAGGATGAGTGAGAACAATTTCCAATGAGATCATGTTTATCTCATGAAAAAGTTTTTTAAATGGCATTTCAAATACTCATATTTTCATGTAGTGAAGGAAAAAAAAAGTGTGTTGGCCCATGGATAGACAACTAGATACTGGAAAGTAGATGATGTTTTCCTAGACCTGGAGAAAAGGAAGAAGAGATTTATTTTCTGCTTTTATAAATAGATAAATATTTTTATTTCCTTTTGGGATATGGATTCAGTTTTGAGAAAAGCTAGAAGGGTCAAGAATAGGAAGAGAAGGTAAGGAAGTGTCGGGCTAGTTCATGGCTATTTGCTCTTGATATCAGGGTATCAATTTTTATAGCCTTGATCACTTCTCACCTTCTCTCTCCCAGGGTGCAAAAGGGACACAATAAGGTATTTTATAGTGACCATTGACTTGGGAGATTAGAAAAGTCCACATTAAATGGTATTATTTCTGGTGCAAGATTAACAAAACACTGCACTTATGATTTTCTGCTATGTACAACCTTTGTTTTTTATGTGCTTGTTAATGAGGGACTTTACCTGTGGGCTGCAGTTAGTTAACCAATTAACTGGGAATTACTCTCCAAGAATTAACTAGGGCTTTGTAGTCCAAAGATAGAAAATCCCCAAGAAGAGGAAATGAAAAATTTAATTCCTATTGAAAGTAGAAAGGCTTTGTAGATTTCTCTGTTGGGTTCTGGGATTTTGATGTTTTTTCAGACATGATCCAATCCTGCCTTTGCTGTCATGCATAGACCAGACTCTGATATAGCAAAGCAAGTACTGTTTAAATGAGGCAAAAAGGTTTTGTTTAATGTTAAAACCACCATGGCTCTTCTTATAAGTATAGAATCAGTACTTTAAAAATGTAACTGATACAGGTTGTATGACAGTGTAATTATTCTAAGGGAATTTAAAATTGGTATGTAGGTACATTTAAAACGCAAACCTGAAAAATTGCCCTTCGAAAATGCATTGCCCACAAGCATTGAAATTCTACGTTGTCACTTTACCAACATATCTAAAGCTCATACAACGCAAAAAAAGAACAAATAGGTGTATCAAGTTTGGTTGTCTTAACTAGAGCCTTTTAACTGCCTTACTCTCTATAATGGCTATGTTGCATTTTAAGACCTAAAATGTGTAAGCAAGCATGGAAATCATATTCTTGTAGTTGGTCTCATTGGTGGAGATTGCCAAAACAGTTAGCCTAAATGCCAGAATTTTCTCAGCTTCCCTGAATCAAGTTTCACAGCTCAATGGCCACAAAGATTGAGGTGTAGTCTTTGGGGCTAAGAGGCAACTGAGCAGTTGATAAAGTATGGAATGACTGAATAGACTTCTGGAAATTGGCTGACAACTGATTGAAGAAACCTTTGGCTCAGCCCTTGTTCATGAGGTGCCAATAACCAAGCAGACTGGGAGTATAAAACAGAAACACACATGGCACTACAATAGCTCCCTGCACATTAGCTCAGGTCCAGGGGTTCAGGAAAGTCTCCTTGGAGAATGGTGATCATTCCATGAAGCAAAAATATATAACATGGAGGTTGTTCTCTAAGTGCGGAATAACTAAATGCTAGTTACTGCAATGTTCATAGATGATAGGAAGTATGTGGTATGATGATATTAAGAATTTACATGTGTGCAGAGCCTCAGTTTAACAATGCTCTACAAGCATGACCTCATATCAGTTGAAGGCTGTCTACCTGAGTATTGCTGAATCCCCTCTTTTCCAGACACATGGCAGGATTATCCTTCCCTAACCCCTTGATCTAAGTGTGGTCATGAGACTTACCTTGACTACAGAAATGTGAAAAGAAGTGATGTGTGTTACTTTGAGGTGGATTTTAAAAACCTGTACACAAGTCACTCTCTCTTTTTCTCTGTTGTGATGATTCAGGAAATCTCTGTGTGAATGAGATGCTCAACTGTGTATTGAGTGACTATGAGAAGCAGTCTCCCTGCCAACTTATAATGGACACATAGTATGAGCAAGAGACACATTTTTGCTGACTAAGTCACTGAGATTATTATGATTGTTATTATTATTATTACTATTATTATAAGCAGTACAACCTTATCTACCAAGGCTGATATAAATACCCACCCATAATTGCTCCTATGAACACTGAATAAAATATAGATGCCTTTAATGATTTTTGTGCCTGGAGTCATTCATGATGCTCCAAAGAGGACTTTCTTGGTTTTCTTTCCTGATGATAGACTAACAAACAACTGAGTTCTTGTTCAGTGAGGAAGTACTATATAGCTATTGTCTTTAGACATAGTCTAAATGTGCAAGATCTGAAAGAGACATGTAAATAATAATAATTAAAGTGTGTATGATATTAGTTCTAGAACTAGATGACCATAGTTCCAAATGCATTTCAACAGATCTAGAGTAGCCTTTCAAGTTATAGTTTAAAATAATCCAATAACTAATTTGTGCCAATGTATTTACATTGTCTAAGCAAGCAAAAATAGCAATTTGCTTTTTCTGTCTTGGTTAATGACAGCAGTGCCTTCCCTGTCACTAGGCCCCTTTCTCTCCTGTATTCCCCAGGGTTCAAGCAGCCACCCAGGCCTGCCATGTCCTGTTGCCCTGCTCCAAAGTTCCTTGCCCATTCATCCTACATTCCCCTTTGAGAACAAGGTCTGCTCCACATTCTGTTCTAACTTTCTGCATTACTGTGTCTTTCTGCCTCCACCTTTTCAGCCTCCAATTTATACTCCATGTTGCTATCCTTTTCTTTCCTAAATCATATCTGGATTTTCAGTTAAAAACGAGAAACTAGAATTTGTATCCTTAAACATTTTTAATGTATCTCCTATTATTTTCACTTTCTGAGGTTTTTTCTCCCTTTACCTTTTCTCATTTGTGTTTGAGCTTCTTGTTCCTATCACATATATGAGTATAGTTAAAGTTTTCTATTTATGCAGGAAGACATTTGTTATACTATGCTTTAAGAGAGATACTCTTTGCACATTGTACTGTGATGTGCCATAACACACAAAGTATTGTCTAAAATTAGAACAGATTACATGTTTGTCTTTTTATCAAAAAACTTACTGGCCTCCTTGTTCCCACAGAATCAAGGAATTCAGTGATATCTAAATTTATTTTTAACTTCACCTACTATTTTCTCCTTCAAGGTAGAAACTTTTAGTTATTAACTAGTATATAATACACAATATAGTATATCATCAAAATAAATGTTTTCAGAATGGGTTTGCTAAAAGAATTGTTTACACAGTGATTTATATTAGGTATAGAAGAGCCTAGGGTTATTTGATAAATTTACTGAAATTTTAAATACATTTAATAAAATAGAATAAATACCTTCAATGAAAAAAGAACAATTACCTCAGTTGGACTGAGCTAGTAATTTTAGCACTGAATGTAATCTGTAAATCTAGTGGAGTGTTGAACCAAAGTGTCAAGTACAACAACTTCTTCAAAATTGATGAAGTCTGGTGGTCTTTCAATTACTACTTAATTAAGAATATTGAAGAAAATAGAACAAAAACAAGACACTAGAAAAGGCATTTCACTTAAGTAGGAAGGAGTTACTGAGCCAACTGCTCAGGCCAGACACCGATCTAGCATTTACAAAATGTACAACATCCATTTTAAGTGAATTCAGGCTATAGCAATGTTGAAGGGCAAATGAGGGACCAAACCAAGAATAACACAAATAGAATATAGTCGTTTGAGGGCAACCAGGAATAATATCTCAGAAAAGGTGAATCTGAACTAGTCCTTGATTTGGAAAAGAAACAAAAAGAAAAATATTAGGTCCTGGAACAAATGTACAGTTGAGAAAATTGTTTGGAATTCTATTTGTTAGAGAAAAGACTGAAGGAAGTTTGATTAGATAGATTAGACTAGAATTGAAAAGCTTTGAATAGCAAAGCAGATGTTTGAACTCTGCACCGAGGGCTCATGCTTCTTAACCGGAGTAAGAGGTGAAAAGGATAACAAAACCTCTAGAACTGCTTAAAATGACTGCCTTACTTCACCCTCTCATGTCATACCATCAAGGTAACACTGTGTGGGTTCACCATAGTGAGCTACTGTTACTTATGGAATGAATGAATAAATTGCCCTAGGAAAGAACAAATACTTGAAAACCACAAGTATAGGTAATTAGGGGCCATTGGAAGTTCACGTGCATAGAAGAATTTATTCCAAATTCTGTTATATAATAGACAATGAACACTACAGTGCTCCAAATCCCTCTTGAGCTTCTTGGACACCACTTAAAAAACACGTGGCAGATGGAGGTAATAGAGACTCTGTTTACCTTTTCCATTTACTACTATGACACATTATGGAGTTATAAACAACAGCAGAAATGTTCAACTCATATCCCTAAATATTCAAAGAGGAAATATGGAATTGAAATATCTGTGTACATCATAAATTCTAAAATCACTTTTTTCCACTCAATACAGATGATTTTATTGTACACTCCAAGGAGAAATTGTTCTGAGTGAAATGTGATGAAGTAAACTCTATCTGGGGCAGAGGTAGTATGGCCAATTTATAAACCTTTTTTAAAAGCAAACCAAGAAGTGCTTCTCTCTCCATCTGTTCTAAGTGTTGCACCTGAAATCAGGATCTGAGTCTGAAGCCTGCCAACATTTACATGCTGATTAATCCTATAAAATTTGATAGAGTCATTCCACTACAACACCTGGAATAATTGCATAGTTGCTGGCAAAAGAGAGCAGAAGGTACTGTTAAATCTGCCAATCACAGTGCAGCTAATAGTTCCCCAGAAATTGCACTAAATACTAGAGTCCTGACCTTTTTGTTTATTCACGACCCATTTTCTTTGTATTCTTCTTCCTTTGATTTGATTGTTTGTTGCTACATTTAACAACAACAAAAAGAAGAAGGAAACCACCCACACCAAAATCCTCCCTTCATCCATTAAAATTAAGCATTAATAATAACAAAGACTGAGAGAAGAGTGAAGCTGCTGAATCCCAAAGCATCTCAGTAAAATGCAGGAGGAGGCCCTTTCATCAGCAAGGGAGGTCTGCTGGTTCCCTGGGCCCAAGCCATGTGCACCCCAGCCTGGGAACAATTCTTTCTGGTAAATTATGCTAAATTGTCATTCTAGAGCTCCTTTTGATTTTTTTTAATGTTTTATTAATAGTGCTCATTTCTCATATCAATTCTGAAAGCCAAAAAAACACAGGTGCTTTGTTGTCCCATTTTATTAATAGAAAATGAAGACATGAAAGAATTAAATACTTTTCTATAGTTTATTCTGGTCTAATATTAAATAATCACATGCATAAAAAAACTGGTCTACAGAAGTAAGAGGAGTGGTGAATAAAATGGGCTTTATAACTGCAGACCTTCAGTAAGTTACTCAAGCTTGAAAGTCCTCAATTTTCTCATCTTTAAAGCACAAATGATAATTGTATATGTTTGTACTCAAGATACATTATTCTCATAACTATATAATTTGCTCAGTTTTTACATTTTCTAAATTTGTAAACTACATTTTGTGCAATGTGTTATGTATGAAGTGCTAATAATTTATTAACACCTTTGCAAACAGTATTTGCCTTTTAATAAAATAGTTTTTTAAAGGAGTAAATGGAATAATTGGGCCATTTATATAAATGAGAGATGGCTGAAATTAATTTTTAGAAAAAGATGATTATAAGTAAATTAGAATGAATGAAGATAACAATTTCATTAGACTCTAATCTTCCAAATTCTTTAAAAATAACATTTATTGTGTTTTTGTGATTACAAAAGATTATATATTCATTATAAAAAATTTGTAAAATATAGAAGAGTTTGAAAGGATTTACAATTATGCACCACAGACTGAAGATAACCCTTTTTCCAGAAAATAAATTGTCCAATATATCAACAAACAAATTTTAAAAAGCATAAAACTTCAAGGACACACAGAAGGGATAGGAGATGACAGCAGACAGAGATGTCAATAAAATTTTGGAAGATGAGAAGCAGAAGGACTGGTGCTAAATAGCTTAGAAGAGTGAGAAAGTTGAAATCTAGTTACAAGGGTGTATAAGGGACGATTAAAAAAATGTCTAACAGTTGTGAGCTTCCAAATTCAGGATCACAGACATATAAAATATTCAATAGCCTGGGGCTGGCAGGGAGCTGAAAATGGGAGGACTACTTTAGAGTCAGTGCAATGAATACTTAGATTCTCAGATTCTCTCACTCCAGCAGAAGACAACTTCTGTGAAAGGCTGAACCAAAGAGACTGCGGATCCAGGATACAACTGAGACACCAAGTGTATTGAGAGAATGCTTATTCCCACTTCTCAGATTACATGTGGAAGGACTTTCCTATAATAACATTTTTGGCATCTTGTCTTACCTCTGTCTTTCAATTTTCAACAGAGAAGGACAAAATTACCTGATTATTGAGTTACAATTATTGATCTATGTTTTATAACCAGTAGGATCTAATCCATCCAAGTTATCTCTCATTGTGAGGTAGCCATCATGGATAAGTGACTTGACTTTGAGAGCCTGAATGTTCCCCCATGTTGTGTAACCAAGGTTCAGACTTGGACAAGTACATGGAACTTGATGAAACCCTTCAGCCTTGACATTAAAGCCACATTCTCCAAACTAAATCACTGAGAAAGATGAGAGCTGGGCTTCTGTCTTTCAGATAGTTTAAAAATTGAGTGGGCAACAGAAGTGTAACTAGTTGATTCTCTAAATATCACCAATTTGCATCTTAACAAAAAGATGCACAACCCCTTTATCCATTTGATTGCCAAAATATTGGCCACTGAGCATTATGTGCTTCAAAGCACATCTCTTGGGGAACTGACCATGGAAAAGCAATGACAATGAGAATATACAATGACTTTTGGGAATTTCCCAGAGAAAGAGCCAGATTCCTTCCTGTTTACCTACAGTAACACCCACTGACCAATAAGCCAGTCCAGGCAAAAAGAGTTTCCAATCATCATTTTAGTGCCTCACTTTGAAATATAAATGTGCAGTCAAGGATGTTGAACTTTAGAGGAAAAGCTCTAATATAATAATCAAAGACAAAAGATTAAAGAATGAAAGAAGAAATTTCAGAGAAAACAGAATCAACACATGTATCCAAAGCAAATGTCATGCTCTGTATTTAATATACTCAAAGAGAAGATAAATTATTTCATGATATAAAGTACAGGATGCTAGCAAAATATAATATTTAGGAATAAGACAAAGGTCTTTGAAATTGAAAATATAGTTGTGAGGAAAGAACAGAATGAAGGAAATAGGGGAGGCGACTCAACAGTAACAGGTTTATTCGGGATAAATCTGTGGAGGGGAGCTCAGTCTTTAGCTTCCAGCCTGGGTATATATAGGGGAGTGAAGGAGTGGGGGATTTTTATGTTTAGGCCATTCTAAGGAGATTATTAGGGAAGGGTCCTTGTGGTGTCAATTTCAAGTGTTCAGGATTTCAGTCCCAGGTAACAATTTTCTTTCTTACGATAGTGGAGCGTTTGGGGTTTCTTTGTATGATAATGGAGTACTGATGGAGTTTAGGTTTTTAGATTAAAAATTTGGACCTGAATTTGGACAATTACTTTGAAAAATATGCAAATGAAACAATAAGGCAATCTGAAAAAAACAAATTAGCTATAGAAGAAAGCAAACATAAAAATAGTACACCATGCGATTCAGTTCTAAATAGTGTATTTTCAATAGTGAAAACAGAAAAATACTAATTTAGCTAAATCACTGCTATATAAACTGGGGAAGATGAGGCTGTGACTAGTTGATCAACAGAATTTGTTAGCAGAGACATTATGCAGTTCCAGGTTTAGTCTTTAATAAGAGGATGGCAGTTTCTACCTTGCTCACTTGGAGCCCTAAACTGTCATATAAAAAGTCTGACCACACAGAGGACACTGTGCTCTAAGAAATTCAAACCCAACAGATAATGAAATACAAGTTTTGTACTAGTTTGCTTGAACTCATTGCCTATAGGGGAAAGCTCTGGAGTGCTCTCTTCAGGTAAAGGCTAGGGGATCTCCCAGGATAGATTCTGTTCCATTCCACAAGATCCCTCTTAAGTGGCCCTCACCTCACCCTGGCCCTCCCAATCTTCTCATATCCTCCTACTCACTTCTCCATTTCCTGCCCAGCCTGGTCTCTCTAAATATTCTTTGACCTGTAAGACAGTCTAAGAATGCATACATTATCGCACTCCCTGCCCGCAGAGAGACACGACACCTGGTTCTTTTCAGCTCTTTATTGCGCGCGTCTGCCGTGGTTTCTTTCTTGCTTCTTCTTCCTCTTTTGGGGGAAGCTACACCTCACTATATGCCTCCAAGCGACCAATCATCATACAGAGCATGAGGGGAGAGCGTGGACAGATACAGGCAGCATATACAGGCATGCAGTGATCATGTAACGTCCATGAGGGGGCCTCAACCAATCACTGAAACTTCCTCAAGTGACATCAGTTGTTTGCGCACAAGCTAGCTACACTCAACCACACTGGCATCCTGCCAGGCGCCATCTTAGCCTTGCCACACCTAGGGCCAGGGGTCCGGCCGAAACCCCAACAGTTCCCCCTTTTCTCTTTTAAAAAGAAAAGGAAAGCTCGGGACCGTGCCTGTCTTAGGCGGAGTGGTCAACCACCGTCCTTACCCGTCATCGGATAACTGCAGAGCATGCTACAGCTCCTGTCTTAGGTTGGTACGGAGTCACCTCCTTCCTTACCCGTCTGGCTAGCGGTCCAGCATCATGAGCCATACTTGTGGGGAACTGCCGGCCTCTAGGGCAGCCATGGCCTGATGGAAGATGATACGATCTCTAGCTTGATCTCGGCGCATGTGCATGATAAAGCGTATGAGGAAGATAACAGTGATAACCATGAGCATACAAAAGGCTCCCATACCTGCCCATTGTTTTACAAAACTGAAAGAAGAGGATAGCCAACTTAGCACTTCAGACATTGGAGCTACATCAACTCTAGTAGCATTAAGGCTAACAATTTGAGATCTAAGAATAGCAGTAAGATTATCAAATTCGTAAGACCAGTTGGTACGTAGCTGAACAGATAAGATTCTAGACAAGTTTGCTGCATAGCTGAAGTTATGGTAAGCTACAGGTGTAACGCACAGTCCCGCCAGATGATAAATACATCCCACGTTTAACAGTTCCTGTAAAATGTCCATTTGTTCTTGAAGTAAGTCCACTCGCTGGTTTACTAAAAGAATCCCTGCTTTTAAGTGTTGATCCACTGTCTGCTGAGTAGATGTTGGTTTAGGGTCTCTTTAGTCTGTAAGGCTGCAGCTGTATTTTTGGCCAAGTGATTGTTGTTGTTGTCTGTATGGTTGTGTCAATGCTGCTGCTGCAGAGGCTGCAATGGCAGTAATCACAACTGCTGTGATGCCAAGATCTCTTCTGTTTCTTGATAATAGCACTGGCAGTTCTGTATCTGTAACAAAGACTGGGACTGGTAGGAAGGTAGGAATACGCATTAAGACTGATCATGAGAACCTAGAAGCATTCCAACATTGAGAGAGATTGAGAGAAACATCTTTTTTGTTTGTTAGCAAAAACATAAAAGGGGGGAAAAAACACAAACTGGCGTAGGTGGAAACGTAATATTTCTGGTCCTCCTAAGAGAGCAAAGAAAGGTTGTAAATTAGTATATCCTGAGGTCTAAGTGAAGAGTAGCCAGCTGTAGAAGGATTGACACGTCTCATGCCTAAATGAACATCATTATTTGTAAAATTATCATTAAAATTGGGAGTGAAGAAGAACCCTTGTTGAACAGGAGAAGCTGGTATAGGCAATCCCGTAGAAGCATTAGTGCTAAATATGGGAGGGAATAAAGAGGAGGTATTAGTTAAAGGCAGAGGATATGGCCAAACTCTAACTATAGCCCATAAGTTCCGAGTCTGGCTGTCCAGTTGTATCCTTATTGTTGTCACTCTCATGTTGTATTGTTCTGGTCAGTCTCTCAGGAATCCAGACCGGAGTTTGTTGATCCTGCGGGAAAACACAAACAGACCCTCGGACCCACCGAAGAACTGGATCTGGGCCTTTCCATGTTCCTGTGAGAATATCTTTCCATTTTACCCACACTTGAGTACTTGTGGGATTAGCATGCCTTTCTGCAGCCGTATGTCCATTCTTATCCACATTTAAAAAATTTAAAATAAAAAGTACTAGATTTAGTTTATCTTTAGGTGCTCTAAAGTCAGCACCTATTCCCCCTTTTTGTTTTATTAGACAATTTTTTAACGTTAAATGAGTGCGTTCCACTATACCTTGTCCTTGAGGATTATAAGGAATTCCTGTGATGAGTTGTATATTAAAATTTTGTGTAAATTGAAGAAAACTTTTGGATGTGTAAGCCGGCCCATTATCAGTTTTAATGATTTTTGGGACGCCCCAGGCTGCAAATGCTTGTAAGCAATGTTGTACAACATCTTTAACTTTTTCCCCAGTGTGAGCAGAGGCCATGATCACCCCTGAAGCGGTGTCTACTGAAACATGAATATACTTAAGGTTTCCAAATTCTGAAAAATGAGTAACATCCATTTGCCAAATATGATTAGGTAATAGTCCCTTTGGATTTACTCCAACAGACTGTACTGGCAATAGAGGAGCACAATGTTGACATGTTTTAACAATTTGTCTAGCAACATCTTTAGAAATATTGAATTTTCTTTTAAGGGTAGTGGAATTAACATGAAATTGGGTATGGAACATTTTAGCCTGTTCTAACGTAGTAAAAGCAAAAACAGTTTTTGTTGCCCTATCAGCTTTAGCATTAGCTCCGGCAAGTGGACCAGGCAGTCCAGAATGAGCTCTAATATGTCCTACATAAAAGGGATACTTGCGGTCCAAGATTAAGGCACGTAAAGTACGAAAATAAGGAGCAACAGCGGACCCATCAGGGATATAAGGAACAGTCTCCAAACAAGGCACTGATTGTACTATATAATGACTGTCAGATAATAGATTGAAAGGCTGTTCTATCATAATGTTAAAAGCTAAAACTACTGTAGCAAGTTCTACTACTTGGGCAGATGAAGGAGGAAGAATTATAGTTTCTGTTTTATTTCCAATTATTACAGCTCCAACTCCATTTTTTGAACCATCAGTAAAGACCGTTTGGCAATTTGGCAAAGGCTGTGTTCTGGTAATTTTAGGGAATATAACAGGAGTGTTTTTACAAAATTGTATCCAAGGATGTTTAGGATAATGATTATCAAAAGTTGCTGTAGTTGAACAGTGTAAAACAGCCCAATCGTCATCATGTTGAACTAACCACTGTATTTGAAGTTTGGTATAGGGGACAATAACAATCTTAGGGTGGCTTCCAAATATTGTAACACAGGCTTCTAACCCCTTATATATCAACTGAGCTGTGGCTTTTGGAAATGTCTGTAACTGTTTTGTAGGCGATGCTGGGAGATTAATACTTTGTAAAGGTCCTCCTTGCCATATAATTCCATATGGACTATGTTGTTCTGGAATAATGATTAACATTAGAGGCTGGGATGGATCACATCTTTCTGTATGATCTGACTGTAATCTTTGTTCCACCAATGTAAGAGCTCTTTGTCCTTCTGGAGTAAGGATCCTCGGGGAACAAAGATCAGGATCTCCCTTAAGTATATCAAATAAAGGTTTTAATTCTCCTGTGGTAATTTTCAAATATGGCCTAATCCAATTTATATCTCCAAGAAGTTTTTGAAAGTCATTTAAGGTTTTAAGTTCACTAGTTCTAATAGTTAATTTTAGTGGCTTTACCATAGTAGCCGTAAGTTTAGTGCCCAGATATTCTTGAGTTTCTCCCATTTGTAACTTTTCTGGAGAGATGTTTAAACCATATTGTTGTAGAGTAGATATTAAGAATTGCAAAGCCTTTTCTAGTAATCGTCTATTTTTATGGCAGATAAGGATATCATCCATATAATGATAAATTAATAAATCTGGAAAAGTGTCCCTTGTAGGTTTTAAGGCTCTGTCTACATATATCTGACATAAAGTGGGACTATTAGTCATGCCTTGAGGCAGTACAGTCCATTCAAATCTTTGATCAGGCTGTGCATGATTGAGAGAAGGTAAAGTAAAAGCAAATCGCCAACAATCCTTTGCATGTAATGGAATTGAGAAAAAACAATCCTTTAAGTCTAAAATAATGGTGGGCCAATTTTTAGGTAAGGCTGTGATTAATGGCAATCCCCGTTGTAGAGGACCCATAGGAAACATCTGTGCATTGATAGCCCTTAAGTCATGTAATAATCTCCATTTTCCAGACCTTTTTTAATGACAAAGATGGGTGTATTCCAGGGGGAAGTAGAAAGTTGTAAATGACCTTCCTGTACTTGTTCTTGTACTAATTTATGAGCCGCTTGTAACTTTTCTGTAGTTAAGGGCCACTGTGGAATCCATTGCGGCTTATCATCTTTCCAAACTATTGGAATAGGTGTAATAACAGTGGCCCCTACATAAAACCCAGCCCTTTGAAATCATTTTTTGGAGGAGGAAGGGGGATGGGCTGTGAAGACCCTTGTTGTTCCTTCCCTAATCCTAGACCTTCTGTATACTTCATTTTTCTCATCATACGTGTTGCAGGTTTAGAATTAATGTTTGTTGTCAACTTAGCATTCATCTGAGTTAAGACATCCCTTCCCCATAAAGAAATAGGTATTTTACAAATATATGGTTGGAAAACCCCTGAATGACCCTCATTATCCCTCCAAGACAGTGAAGCAGCACTCTGGTTAGGCGATTGAGCCACTCCCAACCCTTGTAAATTTTGATTAGCTGTAACTATAGGCCAACCTTTGGGCCAAACTGCCTCACTTATTATACTTTTATCAGCTCCTGTGTCCAGTAATCCTATAAAAGGTTTATGCCCTACTGTTAATTGCATAATGGGTCTATCTTGGAGGTCCATAGTAAAATTAGCCCAGGGTCCGCCTGTAGACCCGAATCCTTTATCTCCTCTTGTTGTCTCCTTACTAGGCCATAAGGAATGCTGGCTAGGCAAAATTAACATTTGTGCTATTCTGTCTCCTGGAGAAATGACTGTAATCCCTTTGGGTGAAGAAACCATAGCCCTAACTTGTCCTTGAAAGTCTGGATCAATTACTCCTGGGTGGACTATAAGACCTCTTAGAGTAGAAGAACTTCTGCCTAGGAGCAATCCTACTGAGTCTGTAGGAATATTGCCATCCCAGTCTGTGTCTAACATCTGTACACCCATCTCGGGCGTTAGTACGAGTCTGGAGGTGGCACAGATGTCCAGTCCTGCGCTCCCTGAGGTGGCCCTTCTTTCTTGGGTTTCATCCCTTTTTCTGTTGGTGGATACCACTGCCGTGGTACTTGTTGAATTACCCCGTATATTTGTTGTGGGCCCCGGGGTGGGCCCCTCACCCCGTTTTTTTGAAGTTTAGAATTAGCCGATAGAAAATTTCCTTCTTTATCCCTTACTGAATGACATTCATTAAGCCAGTGATTCCCTTTCCGGCAACGAGGACACATTTTAGGCCCTGACCCATGCCAGGGAGACCCAGAAGGACAATTTGCTTTAAAATGACCCATTTGACCACAAGTAAAACAAGCCCCAGGAGTTCCTTGTCTTCCACCCCCTCGTTGACCTAAGGCTGCAGCAAGTGCGGTAGTTTGTCTATCAAGGGCTGCAACAAAGGCCACACTATTTCCAGTGGACTCATTAATGTCCTTACAGACTCTTAAGTAAGTGGTCAAATCCTTATTTTTCCATGGCCTTATGGCGTCCTTGCACCATTTGTTTGCCTGTTCATATGCCAATTGTTTAATCAGTGGCATGGCCTGTTCTGCATCCCCAAAAATTCTTGAAGCCGTTTGTATCAACCTATCTACAAAGTCTGCATAGGGTTCATTACTTCCTTGAGTCACTTTTGACAACTGTCCTTGTAAATCCCCTGTTCCTTGTAAAGTTTTCCAGGCCTTGATAGCAGCCACAGCAATTTGAGCATATACTGCTGGATGAAAGTTAAGCTGTGCCTGTACTCCCTCATAGGGTCCTGTTCCCATTAGCATATCCCTGTCTACTTGTGGGTTTCCTGCAGCTGCGTTACGCCTTGCAGTATCTGTTGAAAGTTCCTGCCAAGCTGTTTTCCACATGAGGTACTGTCCTCCTGATAATGTGGCTCTAGCTAAATTAGTCCAATCCAAGGGCAACAGATTTAGAGACATCATGGTTTCCACCAGAGACACCGTAAAGGCTGATTGAGGCCCATAAGTACTGACAGCTTCCTTTAGCTGTTTGACCATCTTGAAATCTACAGGTTGGTGATAACGTTGTTGCTGTGCATCCTCAAACACTGGATAAATGGTAGATGTTAAAGAAGCCCATCCTTGATGTCTACTATAAGGTTCCTTTTCTATAGACTCCATTTGTGGTGCACTAGGCGCTACAGGCGCTAGAGGACGCTCAGAGCGCTCAGATCGCATTGTTAGCTTCCCAAATGTCTTTTCTAGTTCCTCCCCTGAAAGTTCCTCTTCTGAATCCTCCCCGCCTGAGTCACACTTCCCTTCTGAGTGAGGAAAACAAGACCGTTCCTCTTTAATCTCCTCTAAGACCTGACTTCCCTCTTCTAAAGGTCCTCTTAGGTTTCGTTTCTCTTTGTGCTGCAAACAAGATTTAATCAAAGACCAAATGGCTAAAGTTCCCACAGGAAGCGACTTTTGTTTCTCTGCTGTGCGCAGATCTTCTCCTAATTGCTCCCATTGAGGGATATTTAACAACCCTTCTTCTAAAAACCACGGAGAAACCTTTTCTATGGTATCAAGAAACGTTCTAGCTGTTTTTACTTTTAACGGAGTTCCGTGATTTTTCAGCAGCTCTCTGAGAGGCTGTTGCATTCTAATTTTAGACAGTTCTGTTCCCATGGTTAAATTTCACAACACTAAGAGCTAATCCAAGTACAAAAACAAACCACACAACTAACACAAAAATAACACACACCACACAAACAATCTGGTACCACTGCATCTATCTATGAAGTTTTAATTTTTTCTGGGTTCTTTACCCTTCACTGCCGGCTACCAATGACGGACTCAAGGTCTTGAAATGAAATACCAATGACGGACTCAAGGTCTTAATATGAAATACCAACGACGGACTCAAGGTCTTAATATGAAATACCAATGACGGACTCAAGGTCTTAATATGAAAATAAATACTTACCTTTTACTTTACCTGTAGAGTTCCCGGGTTTCGGCACCACCTATTGCACTCCCTGCCCGCAGAGAGACACGACACCTGGTTCTTTTCAGCTCTTTATTGCGCGCGTCTGCCGTGGTTTCTTTCTTGCTTCTTCTTCCTCTTTTGGGGGAAGCTACACCTCACTATATGCCTCCAAGCGACCAATCATCATACAGAGCACGAGGGGAGAGCATGGACAGATACAGTCAGCATATACAGGCATGCAGTGATCATGTAACGTCCATGAGGGGGCCTCAACCAATCACTGAAACTTCCTCAAGTGACATCAGTTGTTTGCGCACAAGCTAGCTACACTCAACCACACTGGCATCCTGCCAGGCGCCATCTTAGCCTTGCCACACCTAGGGCCAGGGGTCCGGCCGAAACCCCGACAATACATATCCTTTCAAAGTATTGTTTCTGGAAAAATCTTTAAGCCATTTTCCTTTATGGGTTTACATATTTCATTATCAAGAAACAAACTGTCATATTGGTCAATTATATTGTTATATTGTGCACATGTATGAATATGTAACAACAAATCCCACCATTATGTACAACTACAATACACCAATAAAAAATGTTTATAAAAACCAAACTCTCAAATTATGGCATTTGCAGGCAAATGGATGGAAGTAGAGAATATCATGCTAAGTGAAATAAGTCAATCCCAAAAAACCAAAGGTCAGAACATTTTCTCTGGTAAGTGGATTCTGATCCATAGTGGGGGAGGTGGGGAAGGATAGGGAAGAATGAAGGAACTTTGGATTGTGCAAAGGAGAGTGAGGGGAGGGGTGGGGCAGTGGTGATGGGAAGGACGGTAGAATGAAACAGACTTTATTACCCTATATACACTACTGGTGTGACTCAGCGCCGTGTACAGCCAGAAGATAGAGAAGTTATGCTCTATTTGTGTACAATGTGTCAAAATGCATTTTCTACTGCTGTGCATAACTAATTAGAACAAATTAAAAAAAAATACCTCTCACAATTCTTCAAAAATTCTGATCATTGGGAATATAATGGATTGTCTCTGCTTATCAACTTTATAAAAAATAAAAGCTCAAGATCTGAGCTTTTACTTTTTGTTCCAGCCAAAATAGACAATGGAAGTCTCTGACTTAGTAGGCTGAGTGAGAAGAAGTTGGTAGAGTGATGGTATCTACAGGACATATCCTACCCTATTATCATGCTGCAGAGCTGGAATTTGAATTCTGACATGATGACTTCGAAGTCACCATGTAACCACTGTGTTACAAGTCTCTGAAGAATTACACTTGTTTAAACAAATTTACTTTTTTCTCCATCATGAAAGAAAAGGAAATCCCTGGGTTATAAACTTCCACCAATGCGTGAGCACCATAGGGGAGCACATTTGACATATTGTCATGTTAGTTGAAAAATGGGTTCTTATGCAAAGTTGATAACCATCTCTCAGCTGATAGCTTTCTCTAAGATTGAGCTGAAAATGGTTCTTTGGTCAATGCCATAGTTTGGATCTATAATGTCCCCTAAAGGCCCATGTGATGAAGACTTGGTCCTCAGCCCATGGCACTGTTGGGATATAGTGGAGCATCCAGTAGGTGGGGCCTAGCTGGAGGAAGTTAGGTCATTGGGGGCATGTCTTCAAAGAAGATATTGGGATCCAGAACTCCTCCCCTTTCTCTTTGCTTCCTGGCTGCCTGGACATGAACAGGCCTCCTCTACAGAAATGCTAATAGATGCTATCCTATCCCTTCTACTCTGGAGCTATGGGTAAAAGATTTTCCCTAAGTATGAATGCTGTGGGTCAGTCAGATTTAAACCATTTGAATACAAAAGTAAAGACAAATTACTACAATATTGTAGGGTGATGTTTTAGTTTACTTGTTTGTGTTCCCAATAACTCTAAATTTGTTAATCACTGTTGGAAGCTTCATTATCCTTCCTATTTCTCAGGAGTGTTATACAGTGTAAAAACCATGTAGACAACCACGTTGTCTTACTGACCGATACCCTAAAGGTCCCAAAAAGTTTATTAACAGTTTCTGGAGGTGTGTGTCCTATCTACTAAATCCTTCTTAGAACATTCAATAAAGCACTATACCAGGCAACTAAGATCTTCATTTACCCAAACATTCTGAGATATACAGCAAAGATTCCCTACCACCTACTTCTTTGATGACTGATTATTTCTAAGTTTCATCACTTCTTCTATACCATTCAAACTCTTTCAGGTGTTTTTTTCTTTGAAGCAAAAATTAAATGAGCAAAGCAATTAATAGATGTCAACATCAAATGGGATAGAGAAAAGAAAGAATCAGGATATGTAGGTTTCCTACACAATGAACCTGGCAGCACTCGTCATATCTTAAGTTTTGTAAATTGTGAAATTAAGAAGGTGACTGGAAGTTGTGGGGATATAGTATGTGAAAATAAGAAAACTGATTATTCTGATATCTAAACAAGTACAATGAATCTGGTTATTCAACTTCTAAGCTTTACTACATCAAGAATCTGGTTACTGGAATAGAAGTTCAGAATTAAAAGGACATGGATAAAGAATTCATTATATGAGGATATTAGAATTTCCAGCTGATTCCATTTACTCTTTGAAGCAAAAATGTGCACTAAACACCCATCATCTAGAATCTACACAACTGAAAAAAATCTTTCAATTGGAAACTTGGTTAAAAAACAAGCTAAGAGCCTTTTCAATAAGCTGATAGAACATGAGTACCTTCAGAGGAAAATATTGTTTAGTTCTTTTTGTCCCATAACACAGAGCATAGTACCGTGTACTATTGATTGTTGCATTATTTATTAATCGGGGAATCAACAATGCCAGTGCAAGATTATTGAATTACTTAGTTGACCATCAGAAAAAGAAGAACTTGCCTTTAATGTAATTATAAAGTCAAGTATGAAAATTGAGAATTGGTAAATGCTTGGAGCATAAATAATAATATTTAATTTGGATAAAAATTTATCTCAGTACTCTGATTTTCAATTGTTTTGACTAAATGGGGATTTATTGAGGAATAAAACCCTTTATTTTTCTGGGTCCATTTTATGTAATTGTCAACTATGAATTTGTTTACTGTCTTTCAAGCATTCATTCATGTATTCAGTAAATATATATTTATTTAGAATTTAATATCTGCTAAGCCAGGGAACAGCATATAAGAGTGAAAAATTCTTCACTGTTCCTTTAGAAAGGAATATCTAGTAGTCACAGAAGCAAGAGGGAGGAGGCGTTCACACCATGAGAAAATGGAATCATGTCATTACTGCTCCAGAAATGAATGAGTGGTCATTTAGTCATTTAATAGGAGTAGGAGAAGATGTTTGTGGAGTAAGAAAATACTTTTTTCCCTTTGATAAGGCAGAGAAACACTCAGAGGAAGATGGCCTGTAAACTCGTGTTTTCCAGATATTTTTGACCACAGGCTGCCAAGAGGAAAATATATTCTGTCTTCTGATGCAGCAGATTCAGACACCAATATCAGAAGGAAGTTCATGAAACAGTCCCTATCCTTATTATGTGCAGCTCACCATATCATTTTTCTTTTCCACTCTGTCCTTCTCTGAGTGCTCTGGTTGTGATCTCCTGAGTGATTGTCAAGCCCCAGGTACTGCTATTGTCACTTGTGAGTGTGACCCTGGAACCCAGAGTAAAGACAGAGTTGAATGCAAAGACTTAGGCATGATCAGCAGTGCGAGGAGGCAGAAGTTACAAGGGTAGTACCCAGGTTCCTAAAATTGGTGTTGTTATCTTTGGTGTCCTTTGGTGAGGCCAGGCAGACTCACTTTTAGGATTTCAGGAGTCCTTCTTCTTTGTGGACTTTCAAGTTCCTTTCTTTTCCCATATTTTCCTTGTTTTTTTCTTTAAATATTCCTCTAACCTCCTTTTCAGTTTCCTAGCACCATCCTGAGAGGGTTCTTGGTCATTCAGGAAGCATGGTTATAGATCCTACAAATACATCTTCAGGGAAATAGGTTTACTTTTGAAGATTCTTACTTTTGAAGATTCTTTTTTTTATTGTAAACAAATGGGGTACAACTTGCTTCTCTGGTTGTACATGAAGTAGAGGCATACCATTTAAGTAATCATACAGTTACTTAGGGTAATGGTTTTTGATTCATTCTGCTATTTTTTCCCTTTCCCCCACCCCTCTTTTCCCTCTATACAGTCTCTCCTTCCTCCATTCTTGCCTCCCTCCCACTTCCCATTATATGTAATCATGTACTTATCAGTGAAATCATTTGTCCTTTGATTTTTTGAGAATGACTAATCTCACTTAGCATGATATTCTCCAATTTCATCCATTTGCCTGCAAATGCCATAATTTTATTATTCTTTTTTTTTATTATAAAAGTAACATATGCTTTTTTTAAAAATTTTTTTTATTTATTTATTTTTAACGTTTACATAGGGTAATGATGTTTATTTTTTTTCCCTTCCCCCCACCCCTCCCACCCCTCTTTTCCCTCTATACAGTCCTTCTTTCCTTCATTCTTACCGCTCTCCTTAGCCTAACTCTAAACCTAACCCTAAACCTAATACTAACCCCTCCCAACCACCATTATATGTCCTCATCCGCTAATCAGCAAGATCATTCGTCCTTTAGTTTTTTGAGATTGGCTTATCTCACTTAGCATGATATTCTCCAATTTCGTCCATTTGCCTACAAATGCCATAATTTTATCATTCTTCATTGCGGAGTAATATTCCATTGTATAAATATGCCACAGTTTCTTTATCCATTCATCAACTGAAGGGCATCTAGGTTGGTTCCACAATCTGCTATGGTGAATTGGGCAGCAATGAACATTGATGTGACTGTATCTCTGTAGTATGCTGATTTTAAGTCCTTTGGGTATAGGCCAAGGAGTGGGATAGCTGGGTCAAATGGTGGTTCCATTCCAAGCTTTCTGAGGAATCTCCACACTGCTTTCCAGAGTGGCTGCACTAATTTGCAACCCCACCAGCAATGTATGAGTGTTCCTTTTTCACCACATCCTCGCCAACACCTATTGTTGCTTGTTTTCTTGATAATCGCCATTCTAATTGGGGTGAGATGAAATCTTAGGGTAGTTTTGATTTGCATTTCCCTTATTACTAGGGATGTTGAACATTTTTTCATATATCTGTTGATTACTTGTACATCTTCTTCTGTGAAGTGTCTGTTCATTTCCTTAGCCCATTTGTTGATTGGATTATTTGTATTCTTCGTGTAGAGTTTTTTGAGTTCTTTATAGATTCTGGAAATTAGCGCTCTATCTGAGGTATGGTTGGCAAAAATATTCTCCCACTCTGTAGGCTCTCTCCTCACATTTCTGATAGTTTCCTTTGCTGAGAGAAAGATTTTTAGTTTGAATCTATCCCAGTTGTTGATTCTTGCTTTTATTTCTTGTGCTATGGGAGTCCTGTTAAGGAAGTCTGATCCTAAGCCAACAAGTTGAAGATTTGTACCTACTTTTTCTTCTATAAGATGCAGGGTCTCTGGTCTGATTCCAAGGTCCTTGATCCATTTTGAGTTGAGTTTTGTGTAGGGTTAGAGATAGGGGTTTAATTTCATTCTATTGCATATGGTTTTCCAGTTTTTCCAGCACCATTTGTTGAAGAGGCTATCTTTTCTCCATTGCATATTTTTGGAACCTTTGTCTAGTATGAGAAAATTGTATTTATTTGGGTTTGTGTCCATGTCCTCTATTCTGTACCATTGATCTACCTGTCTATTTTGGTACCAATACCATGCCATTTTTGTTACTATTGCTTTGTAGTAGAGTTGAAGATCTGGTATTGCAATACCCCCTGCTTCGCTCTTGCTACTGACGATTGCTTTAGCTATTCTAGGTTTTTTATTCTTCCAGATGAATTTCATAATTGCTTGCTCTATTTCTGCAAGGTACATCATTGGGATTTTAATTGGAATTGCATTAAATCTGTATAGCACTTTAGGTAGTATAGCCATTTTGACAATATTAATTCTGCCTATCCAGGAACATGGGAGATCTTTCCATCTTCTAAGGTTTTCTTTAATTTCTTTCTTTAGTGTTCTGTAGTTCTCATTGTAGAGGTCTTTCACCTCTTTTGTGAGATTGATTCCAAGTATTTTATTTTTTTTGATGCTATTGTGAATGGGGTAGTTTTCCTAATTTCTCTTTCTGAAGATTCATCACTTATGTATAAAAATGCATTGGATTTATGAGCATTGATCTTGTAACCTGCTACTTTACTGAATTCACTTATGAGTTCTAAAAGTTTTCTGGTGGAATTTCCAGGTTCCTCTAAATATATAATCATGTCATCAGCGAACAGGGATAGTTTGAGTTCTTCTTTTCCTATTCGTATCCCTTTAATTTCTTTGGTTTGTCTGATTGCTCTGTCTAGAGTCTCAAGGACAATGTTGAATAGAAGCGGTGAAAGAGGGCATCCCTGCCTTGTTCCAGTTTTTAGGGGGAACGCTTTCAGTTTTTCACCATTTAGAATGATATTAGCCATGGGCTTAGCGTAGATTGCCTTTATAATGTTTAGGAATGTTCCCACTACCCCAATTTTTTCTAGTGTTTTGAGCATGAAGGGATGCTGTATTTTATCAAATGCTTTTTCTGCATCTATTGAAATAATCATGTGATTCTTAACTTTAAGTCTGTTGATATGGTGAATGACATTTATTGATTTCCGAATGTTGAACCAACCTTGCATCCCTGGGATAAAACCCACTTGATCGTGGTGCACTATCTTTTTAATATATATTTGTATGCGATTTGCTAAAATTTTGTTGAGAATTTTTGCATCGATATTCATTAAGGATATTGGTCTGAAATTTTCCTTCCTCGATGTGTCTCTGTCTGGTTTAGGTATCAGGGTGATATTGGCTTCATAGAACGAGTTTGGGAGGGTTCCCTCCTCTTCTATTTCATGGAATAGTTTGAGGAGTATTGGAATGAGCTCTTCTTTAAAGGTTTTGTAGAACTCGGCTGAGAACCCACCTGGTCCTGGACTTTTCTTTGTTGGTAGGCTTTTGATGACCTCTTCTATTTCATTGCTTGAAATTGGTTTATTTGAATTGTGTATGTCCTCCTCGTTCAGTTTAGGTAATTCATATGTCTCTAGAAATTTGTTGATGTCTTCGAGGTTTTCTTTTGTGTTGGAGTATAGATTTTCGAAATAGCTTCTAATTATGTTTTGTATTTCACTCGTGTCTGTTGTGATGTTTCCTTGTTCATTCCGAATTTTAGTAATTTGAGTTTTCTCCCTCTTTCTCTTTGTTAGTGTGGCTAAGGGTTTATCAATTTTATTTATTTTTTCAAAGAACCAACTATTTATTTTGTTAATTTTTCCAATTGTTTCTTTTGTTTTGATTTCGTTGATTTCGGCTCTGATTTTAACTATTTCCTGTCTTCTACTACTTTTGGTATTGGTCTGCTCTTCTTTTTCTAGCGCTTTGAGCTGTAGTGTTAAGTCGTTTATTTGTTGATTTCTACTTCTTTTTTTGAATGCACCCCATGAAATAAATCTTCCTCTAAGTACTGCTTTCATAGTGTCCCAGAGATTTTGATATGATGTGTCTTTGTTCTCGTTTACTTCTAAGAATTTTTTTATTTCCCTCCTGATGTCTTCTGTTATCCATTCATCATATAATACTGTATTATTTAGTCTCCAGGTATTGGAGAAGTTTCTGTTTTTTATTCTGTCATTTATTTCTAATTTCAATCCATTATGATCTGATAGAGTACAAGGTAGTATCTCTATCTTCTTGTATTTGCTAACAGTAGCTTTGTGGCATAAAATATGGTCTATTTTAGAGAAGGATCCATGTGCTGCTGAGAAGAAAGTGTATTCGTTCTTTGTTGGATGGTATATTCTATATATGTCTGTTAAGTCTAAATTGCTGATTGTGTTGTTGAGATCTATAGTTTCTTTATTCGATTTTTGTTTGGACGATCTATCCAGTGGTGAGAGAGGTGTGTTAAAATCGCCTAGTATTATTGTGTTGTGGTCTATTTGATTTCTGGAATTGAGAAGGACTTGTTTGACGTACGTGGATGAGCCACTGTTTGGGGCATAGATATTTATGATTGTTATGTCTTGCTGATTTATGTTTCCCTTAAGCAGCATGTAATGTCCTTCTTCATCCCTTCTGACTAGTTTTGGTTTGAAGTCCACATTATCTGAGATGAGGATGGATACTCCAGCTTTTTTGCTGTGTCCGTGTGCACGGTATGTTTTTTCCCCATCCTTTCACCTTTAGTCTATGGGTGTCTCTTTCTATGAGATGAGTCTCTTGCAGGCAGCATATTGTTGGATTTTTCTTTTTAATCCAATCTGCCAGTCTGTGTCTTTTGATTGATGAGTTCAGGCCATTAACATTCAGGGTTATTATTGTGATATGATTTGTATTCCCAGTCAATTGACTCATATTTGTTTTTGACATGATTTGGTTTCTCCTTTATTTGGCTATTCCTTTAGGCTAGCGCCTCCTGTTGCTGATTTGCATCGTTGTTTTTCATCTCTTCCTCTTGGAATATTTTGCTGAGAATGTTCTGTAATGCTGGCTTTCTTTTTGTAAGTTCCTTTAGCTTTTGTTTATCATGGAAGGATCTTATTTCATCGTCAAATTTGAAGGTAAGTTTTGCTGGGTATAAGATTCTTGGTTGGCATCCGTTTTCTTTCAGGGCTTGGTATATGTTGTTCCAGGCCCTTCTAGCTTTTAGGGTCTGGATTGAAAAATCTGCTGATATTCTTATTGGTTTCCCTCTGAATGTAATTTGATTCTTTTCTCTCGCGGCCTTTAAAATTCTGTCTTTATTTTGTATGTTAGGTATTTTCATAATAATGTGCCTTGGTGTGGGTCTGTTGTAATTTTGTATGTTTGGAGTTCTATAAGCCTCTTGTACTTGGTTTTCCATTTCATTCTTCAGATTTGGGAAATTTTCTGTTATTATTTCATTGAATAGATTGTTCATTCCTTTGGTTTGTTTCTCTAAGCCTTCCTCAATCCCAATAATTCTTAAATTTCGCCTTTTCATGATATCCCATAATTCTTGTAGATTCTGTTCATGATTTCTTACCATCTTTTCTGTTTGGCCAAATTTGCTTTCAAGATTAAATAATTTGTCTTCAATGTCTGAGGTTCTGTCTTCCAGGTGTTCTATCCTATTGGTTATGCTTTCTATGGAGTTTTTAACTTGGTTTATTGTTTCCTTCATTTCAAGGATTTCAGTTTGTTTTTTTTTTCAGTGTCTCTAACTCTTTATTGAAATGATCTCTTGTGTCCCGTATTTTGTCTTTTAACTGTTGATTGGTGCAATCATGTAATGCCTGCATTTGCTCTTTCATCTCCTCCTTCAATGCCTGCATTTGCTCTTTCATCTCCTCATTAGCTTCCCTGATCGTTTTAATTACATACATTCTGAACTCCCTTTCTGACATTTCTTCTGCTGTGCTGTCATTGGGTTTTATTGATGTAGTATCTAGGTTTGTTTGGGACATTTTCTTCCCTTGTTTTCTCATATTGGTCAGTTGTCAGTGGGACCCTGAGATATTGCAGTTTTCCGCTATTGGCTTATAGTGTCCCGGTAGATTTCCAGTGTATCACCTCCCAGCCTTCAGTAGCCTGATGTCTTGGAGGAATCTGATAAAGCAGTGCATCCAAAGAAAACTGCCCCTAGCCCCCTACTGGTTCCATGATTTGGAACTGGCTCTGTGCTGAAATGCTCTCACTGTGGGCCTGCACCGTGCAGCTGGCCGTGTGGGAGGATCCCACTGCCGGAGTGTGGAAGGCTACCTTGGGAAGACTCTAGCTGCCCTGCCCGGCTCCAGTAAGCCACCTCTATCTGGGCCTGCCACCCGGGCCGAGCTTTACCCAGTGGGCAGACTCACCCGTGGCTCTATTTCAGTCCGAGTCTCTCAATGCCTCCCCTTCTTAACTCCTGGGTTCTGGAGCGACTGGGGGTGCAGTCTCCCTCTAGGCCGCCATCTTGGATCGCCCCGTGAAGAGAGCCTGCAGCCGGAGTGGGCAGAGCCGCCTGAAGAGGTCTCTGGCTGCCCTGCCCTGATTCCAGAGGCTGCTTGTGGATGGAGGCTCTCCGTTGGTTCGGGGGCTTCTGGCTGGTTCTATGTAGAAAGTCTCTCACTGGGCGGTCAGCTCCGAGAAACTAGCCTTGAACGGCACCTCCCACCGCAGGGGTCCAGACTACTTGGGGAAGTCTCTGGCTACCCTATCTGGTCCCTGAATCTGCTTGCGTGCCGGAATACGCTGGGATGCGCTGGCTCCGGGACTTGGAGCTTGTTCTGGTCAGAAAGGCTCTCACTAGTGGGCCAGTTCCGTTCCGAGAACCTGGAGAAGCTGGCTGTGTGGGCAGGGCCCACCGCCGGAGTGCGCAGGGCTGTCTGTGGATGACTCTAGCTGCCCTGCCCGGCTCCGATAAGCCACCTCTATCTGGGCCTGCCACCCGGGCTGCGCTTTACCCAGTGCGCAGACTCACCCGTGGCTCTATTTCAGTCCGAGTCTCTCAATGCCTCCCCTTCTTAACTCCTGGGTTCTGGAGCGACAGGGGGTGCAGTCTCCCTCTAGGCCGCCATCTTGGATCGCCCCGTGAAGAGAGCCTGCAGCCGGAGTGGGCAGAGCTGCCTGAAGAGGTCTCTGGCTGCCCTGCCCTGATCCCAGAGGCTGCTTGCGGATGGAGGTTCTCCGTTGGTTCGGGGGCTTCTGGCTGGTTCTATGTAGAAAGTCTCTCACTGGGTGGTCAGCTCCGAGAAACTAGCCTTGAACGGCACCTCCCACCGCAGGGGTCCAGACTACTTGGGGAAGTCTCTGGCTGCCCTATCTGATCCCTGAATCTGCTTACGTGCCGGAGTACGCTGCGATGCGCTGGCTCCGGGACTCGGAGCTTGTTCTGCAATTTTATTATTCTTTATGGCTGAGTAATATTCCATTGTGTGTGTGTGTGTATATAAATACATATATACATATATATTTATATATATATGTATATATATATCAAAGTTGCTTTATCTTTTCATCAATTGAAGGGCATCTAGGTTGGTTCCACAATCTGATTATTGTGAATTGAACAGCTATGAACATTGATGTGCCTGCATCACTGTAATCACTGTAGTATGCTGATTTTAAGTCCTTTGGGTATAGGCCAAGGAGTGGGATAGCTGGGTCAAATGGTGGTTCCATTCCAAGTTTTCTAAGGAATTTCCACACTGCTTTCCAGGGTGGCTGCGCTAATTTGCAACCCCGTCAGCAATGTATGAGTGTACCTTTTTCCCCACATCCTCGCCAACACCTGTTGTTGCTTGTATTCTTGATAATCACCATTCTAATTGGAATGAGATGGAATCTTAGGGTAGTTTTGATTTGCATTTCTCTTACTACTAGAAACGTTGAACATTTTTCATATATCTGTTGATTGCTTGTAGATCTTCTGTGAAGGGTCTGTTCATTTCCTTAGCCCTTTTGTTGATTGGGTTATTTGTGTTCTTGGTGTAAAGTTTTTTGAGTTCTTTATAGATTCTGGAGATTAGTGCTCTATCTGAAGTATGATTGGCAAAGATTTTCTCCCACTCTGTAGGTTCTCTCTTCACATTGCTGATAGTTTCCTTTGCTGAGAGAAAGCTTTTTAGTTTGAATCTATCCCAGTTATTGATTCTTGCTTTTACTTCTTGTGCTATGGGAGTCCTGTTAAGGAAGTCTGATCCTAAGCCGACATGTTGAAGATTGGACCTGCTTTTTCTTCTATAAGATGCAGGGTCTCTGGTCTGATTCCAAGGTCCTTGATCCATTTTGAATTGAGTTTTATGCAGGGTGAGAGATAGGGGTTTAATGTCATTCTGTTGCACATGGATTTCCAGTTTTCCCAGCACCATTTGTTGAAGAGACTATCTTTTCTCCATTGCATGTTTTTGGCCCCTTTGTCTAGTATGAGAAAATTGTACTTATTTGGGTCTGTCCCTGTTTCCTCTATTCTGTACCATTGATCTACCTGTCTATTTTGGTACCAATACCATGCTGTTTTTGTTACTATTAATTTGTAGTACAGTTGAAGTTCTGGTATTGCGATACCCCCTGCTTCACTCTTCCTCCTATGGATTGCTTTAGCTATTCTGGGTTTCTTATTCTTCCAGATGAATTTCATAATTGCTTGCTCTATTTCTGTGAGGTACATCATTGGGATTTTAACTGGAATTGCTTTAAATCTGTATAGCACTTTTGGTAGTATGGCCATTTTGACAATATTAATTTTGCCTATCCAAGAATATGGGAGATCTTTCCATCTTCTAAGGTTTTCTTTAATTTCTTTCTTTAGTGTTCTGTAGTTCTCATTGTAGAGGTCTTTCACCTCTTTTGTTAGATTGATTCCCAAGTACTTTAATTTTTTCAAAGCTATTGTGAATGGGGTAGTTTTCCTAAATTCTCTTTCTGAGGATTCATTACTGATGAATAAAAATGCATTAGATTTATGGGCATTGATCTTATATCCTACTAGTTTACTGAATTCATTTATGAGTTCTAGAAATTTTCTGGTGGAATTTCCCAGTTCCTTTAAATATAGAATCATGTCATCAGCAAATAGGGATAGGTTGAGTTCTTCTTTTCCTATTCATATCCCTTTAATTTCTTTGGTTTGTCTAATTCCTCTGACTAGAATTTCAAGGACAATGTTGAATAGAAGTGGTGAAAGAGGGCATCCCTGCCTTGTTCCAGTCTTTACGGGGAATGCTTTCAGTTTTTAACCATTTCGAATGATATTGGCCATGGGCTTAGCGTAGATAGCCTTCACAATGTTAAGGAATGTTCCCACTATCCCTTTTTTTCTAGTGTTTTGAGCATGAAGGGATGCTGTATTTTATCAAATACTTTTTCTGCATCTATAGAAAGAGTCATGTGATTCTTGACTTTAAGTCTGTTGATATGGTGAATTACATTTGTTGATTTCTGGATGTTGAACCAACCTTGCATCCCTGGGAAAAAACCCACTTGATCGTGGTGCACTATCTTTTTAATATATATTTGTATGCGATTTGCTAAAATTTTGTTGAGAATTTTTACATCGATGTTCATTAAGGATATTGGTCTAAATTTTCTTTCCTTGATATGTCTCTGTCTGATTTAGGTATCAGGGTGATATTGGCTTCATAGAATGAGTTTGAGAGGGTTCCCTCTTCTTCTATTTCCTGGAATACTTTGAGGAGTATTGGAATGAGCTCTTCTTTAAAGGTTTTGTAGAACTCGGCTGAAAACCCATCTGGTCCTGGACTTTTCTTTGTTGGTAGGCTTTTGATGACCTCTTCTATTTCATTACTTGAAATTGATCTATTTAAATTGTGTATGTCCTCCTCGTTCAGTTTAGGCAATTCATATGTCTCTAGAAACCTGTTGATGTCTTCGAGATTTTCTATTTTGTTGGAGTATAGATTTTCGAAATAGCTTCTAATTATGTTTTGTATTTCACTTGTGTCTGTTGTGATATTTCCTTGTTCATTCTGAATTTTAGTAATTTGAGTTTTCTCTCTCCTTCTCTTTGTTAGTGTGGCTAAGGGTTTATCAATTTTGTTTATTTTTTCAAAGAACCAACTATTTATTTGTCAGTGCTTTCTATTGTTTCTTTTGTTTCAATTTCGTTGATTTCGGCTCTGATTTTAACTATTTCCTGTCTTCTACTACTTTGGTTTTGCTCTGTTCTTCTTTTTCTAGGACTTTGAGCTGTAGTGTTAGGTCGCTTATTTGTTGATATTTCCTTCTTTTGTTGAATGTGATCTATGAAATAAATTTTCCTCTAAGTACTGCTTTCAAGTGTCCCAGAGATTTTGATACAATGTATCTTTGTTCTCGTTTACCTCTAAGAATTTTTTTATTTCCCCCCTGATGTCTTCGGTTATTCGTTCATCATTCAATAGCATATTACTTAATCTCCAGGTGTTGGAGAAGTTTCTGTTTTTTATTCTGTCATTTATTTCTAATTTCAATCCATTATGGTCTGATAGAATACAAGGTAGTATCTCTATCTTCTTGTATTTGCTAACAGTAGCTTTGTGGCATACTATATGGTCTATTTTAGAGAAGGATCCATGTGCTGCTGGGAAGAAAGTGTAATCACTCTTTGTTGGATGGTATATTCTATATATGTCTGTTAAGTCTATATTATTGATTGTGTTATTAAGATCTATGGTTTCTTTGTTCAATTTTTGTTTGGAAGATCTGTCCAGTGGTGAGAGAGGTGTGTTAAAGTCACCTAGTATTATTGTGTTGTGGTCTATTTGATTTCTGGAATTGAGAAGGATTTGTTTGACATACATGGGTGAGCCACTGTTTGGGGCATAGATATTTATGATTGTTATGTCTTGCTGATTTATATTTCCCTTAAGCAGTATGAAATGTCCTTCTTTATCCCTTCTGACTAACTTTGGTTTGAAGTCCACATTATCTGATCAGCTTTTTTGTTGAGTCCCTGTGCATGGTATGTTTTTTCCCATCCTTTCACCTTTAAGTCTGTAGATATCTCTTTCTATGAGATGAGTCTCTTGCAGGCAGCATATTGTTGGATCTTTCTTTTTAATCCAATGTGCCAGTCTAAGTCTTTTGATTGATGTGTTCAGGCCATTAATATTCAGGGTTATTATTGAGCTATGATTTGTATTCCCGGTCATTTGGCTCATTTTTGTTTTTTGACATGACTTGGTTTCTACTTTGTTTGGCTATTCCTCCCTTTGCTGATTTACATTTTTTAGGGTCTGGGCTGAGAAATCTACTGATATCCGTATTGGTTTCCCCTGAATGTAATTTGATTTTTTTCTCTCGCAGTCTTTAAAATTCTGTTTTTATTTTGTATGTTAGGTATTTTCATTATAATGTGCCTTGGTGTGGGGTGGGTCTGTTGTAATTTTGTATATTTGGAGTCCTATAAGCCTCTCATACTTGATTTTCCATTTCATTCTTCAGATTTGGGAAATTTTCTGATATTATTTCATTGAATAGATGGTTCATTCCTTTGGTTTGTTTCTCTGTGCCTTCCTCAATCCCAATAATTCTTAAATTTGGTCTTTTCATGATATCCCATAATTCTTGTAGATCCTGTTCATGATTTCTTACCATCTTCTCTGTTTGGTCAACTTTGTTTTCAAGATTAAACATTTTGTCTTCAATGTCTGAGGTTCTGTCTTCCAGGTGTTCAATTCTATTGGTTATACTTTCTATGGAGTTTTTAATTTGGTTTATTGTTTCCTTCATTTCAAGGATTTCTGTCTGGTTTTTTTTTTCAGTATCTGTACCTCTTTATTGAAATGATCTTTTGCTTCCTGCATTTGCTCTTTTAACTGTTGATTGGTGTGATCGTTCAAAGCCTGCATTTGTTCTTTCATTTCATCGTTTGCTTCTCTGATCATTTTAATTATGTACATTCTGAACTCCCTTTCTGACATTTCTTCTGCCATGCTGTCATTGGATTTTATTGATGTAGCATCTAGGTTTCTTTGGGATATTTTCTTCCCTTGTTTTCTTATATTGCTCAGGTATCTTTCTCTCTAGTAGTGAAACTCTGAGATATTGCAGATTTCCTCTATTGATTTATAGTGTCCCTGTAAATTTGCAATAACTCACCTGCAGTAACCTGAAGTCTTGGAGGAACTTGGTAATGCAGTGATCCACAAGGAAGCTGCCCCTCTAGGGGTGGTGGCTTTCAGGTGGGGTATATTCCCTGCTAGTGGGCCTCCACTTCTTGACTTATGGTCAGCCAAAGGGGGGACTAGACTGCAGGGTGGGGCACAGCTGGTCTACCTGGGACTCTGGTTCTACCACCTGGTGGGAAAGGCTTGCCCGGTGGGGATGTCTTCCTGGGTAGCTCTTCCCCAAGAAGTTCCCTTCAGTACGAAACTACTGCCTGGACCAGGGAGCCTCACCCTGCAAGTATCTTGCTGGGCAGCCCTCCTCTGCAACATTCCCTGGGCTCCAGAACTACCTCCAGGGCTGGGGAGCCTCATCCTGTGTGGAAGTCTCTCGCTAGGCAGCCCTCCTCTGCCTACGCTCCTAACTGTCCAAGTTCACCCTCCAGCTGGGGAGTCTTGCTGGGCAACTCTTCTCCATGATGTTCCCTGTGTTCTGGGACCTCCACTCTGGCTGGGGACCCTTGCCCAGCGGGAGAAACTCACCCAGCAGCTCTGAGTTGGTCCTGAGTCTATCAATACCTCCTCTTCTTGAATCCTGAGTCCTGGAGCGACATGAAATGTAGTCACCCTCTAGTCCGCCATCTTGAAACCTCCCTGAAACTTGAAGATTCTTAATGGTGGAGAAGTTATAAAACAAACACTCATATGTTGTTATTTTTCTGTTTTGGGGAAATCTTACTCTCCTTCTAGATGCTTCCTTCACCCGTAGAGACTTGTGTAACAACACTAGTGTCCTTCTGACTCTTGGCTCATCCCTTACCAGTGAGAAAAGAGTGAATTCTAACCAATGTATCTAGTAGCAGATGTAGCTATGCTGGCTCAGTTCCTTCTTTCTGCCTTTCTCTTAGGACCTCCATTTTTTTTTTTCTTTTCTAATTTTATATGTTACCACAAATGGGACCTATGATTTAAGCTTCTGGCAGGGCTTTGATTGAGAAACTTCGAGGTTTTGTGATACTTTAACAAGGTGACTTTGTTTTTATTGTTTTATTTTTGTTTTTGTATTGGGAATTGAACCCAGGGGTGTTCTATCACTGAGTTATGTTCCCAACTATTTTCATTTAGTATTAAAAATTTGAGATAAGTTCTTGCTAAGTTGCCCAGGTTGGTTTTGAGCTTCTGATTCTCCTGCCTTAGCCTCCTGAGTAACTGAGATGACAGTGGTGTACCACCATACCTGGTTAATGAGGCAGTTTTAAATTTGGCTGATAGGCTATGGAAGTCCTGGTAAACAAGTACAAACTGATGCAAAAATGTGAGTAGAGGAAAAAGGGAATTTGTAACCATGCATTTAGACATTCAGAGGAGAACAATCTTTAGCTATTTCACTGCATTTTTTCTGTAAAATCTGGGGACCAGACTTTCAGCTACATTCCTTGTGTACATACTAGTGTAGGAAGAGCTAGCTTTGACTTCTTTGTTTCAGGCTTTATAGGTAACAGAGGGAGGTTGTCCAGAATCTTGTTCTTTTTAATGATGCATTGGAAACAAATTAATTACTTTGAATTCATGTGGCTTTCCCATAGTTTCAGGTCCTGCATCTCACCAGAAGTTCTCAAGTTAGCTTTGTTATTGTTAAAGATATAAAGCTAACCATGGTTCCAGAATTCGAGACCAAACTTGTAGACAGGTTTATAGAAATTTGGTACAATTAAAAAAAAAAAAAACCTGCAAGAAGAAATTAGGTCTTTTTAGAAAAAATAAAAAGTCATCTTTAGGGATAAAGCATGGAAACAAGTTGTTGAAATTACTGCAAATATAAAGGCAATTTAAAAACTTTTATATGAAACACTGTCTCTGGGGATTATAAAGGAAAACTGTAGTGATGTCCAGAGTGTGTTTCAGCCTTACTGTAAGAACAAGAAGAACATAAGTACACTAAGAAAGAAAGAGAGGCATTTCTGTAATAGAAAGATTGATATATATGCAGGACAGAGATGAATAAAAAATGAAATACTAACTATCAGTCAGTATTGACAGTAGTGACAACTATGTTTGGTTTTCTGTATGGAGAGCATTATCAAAAGGGGATACATTTTAGTAGTTATTAGCTATTACTGCATAAAAAATTGTGATAAGTTGATAGGTTCCAGAGATTTCCAATAGAAGAAGGCAGGCAAGATTTCAGGGAGAAGACTGAAATAGACTATTAAAGGGAACCAAACTCCAGAAAACTGTAAGAAATCCATTCAATACCACTGGTGGAGTATCTGTAGTGAAAGCAACTGGGTTGCCACTTCTGAAAAGAATGGAAGAATAGGCCAGCTATACTGAATGCTACAAAAATCTCAACGTAACTGAGAGGAGTAAACCAGAAAAATATATGCCGTTGTTGGATATACAGAATAAGGGTGAATGGCTTGATTCTTGGATAATTTTTTCAAACTCAGAAGTTACTGGTTTTATTTTTCTCATTATGGAATAATGCCTAATACAAACTTTCAAGGAATATGTTAGGATAGAAATATGTCTAGGCCACAAAATAAAGAAAAAATAAAAGGAAGGAAACTTGACTTTCAATTCCAGCAAAGAATTCTAGTCTGCATTCATTCAAGTAGAAAAAGAACAAAGTAAGTATTTTAAATTATTGAAAACTCAACTGAGTTTCCTGAAGGGAATTGTAAGACCAGACACAAGAGACATAAGAGACCACTGCAAATGAAGAGGAAAGAAAGAGAAGCTATTCAAAACTGGGACCATCCAAAAGCCAAGGAAAGATAGCAACACAGGGAGCCACAAAAACCGATTGCATGGTCACTAGTCTGCCCTGGAATCATAGGGGTCCAAGTTTTGGAATCTCAGTAGCAGCTACAGTTCAAGAAATACCTGTGATGTTTCTCCAGCTGAAACTAGTGTGGAAATGGGAAGAAGAACTTCTTGGTCAAACCAATTGAATTATCTAATCCAATTTTCTCAGTATGGCACTATTGACATTTTGGAATGAATAACTTTTTGCAGTATATGTCCTATGCACTATAAGCAATTTAATAACATCCTGGCTTCTATGTCCTAGATGCCATCAGCAACCCAAGTTGTGGAAATAAAATGTCTCCAGATATTGTTAAATATCCCCTAGGGGTAAAATTATTCCTATCTAAGAACCACTGTCAAAAGCAATTCAATAAAATGAGGAAGTCGAAGAAGCCACCGTGACATGGAATGAAAATGCACCAAAAACATTAAAAACATTGTGGGTGTTATAAGGTGGAGTGTGTCTTCAGTTAATCATTGGTGCACTAGAAACTTAGAGTCCAAAGGAGAAAATGAAATTAAGAAACTCAATATGTTGATTTCGAAAGGATCTTGGATTAGACTTGAGGTCTAAGGTTACCACTATTGAAAATACTAAAATTTACAAGAAGGTAAGGTTATCTTATCCATCTTTCTATGACAGGTAAAACATTGATAGATGTCATCCCCCCAAACCCCCCATCTCAGATATGGAAAATACATAATGACAAAAATAATTTCTTTGTGGGAGAGTTCTCATATTTTGTTGAATTTTTAAATTTGTAGACTATAAAATCCACCACAGATGACTGATTGCCTAGCTAAATGGAAACCACGACTTTCTCTATCTACATGGCACTTCTTGGTACTGCTGAGTCTCTCCCATGGTCTTTGGAAATACTGAAGTCCTTTGTCTAAGAATATAATTTGGCCTGGAATAACTGCTTAGGGGTTGAGGATTATTTTATAATGAAAATGTTATTAAAGATTGGCCCAGTGCTCAAATAACAGTCTTGTATGTCTTAGTAAACCTTTGGAATCTTGAAAAGTGAAGCTCATTGGAGATTTTGAAATAGATTAATTCAGAACTACAGGCTCTAAGGGCACCTATAGCCCATCCATTAGAAGACAGAAACTACTGTGCCTCTTAAAAGAACCTCAAATCCATCAAGTCTTTTAATAGAGAAGTTATAGCTGAGACAGAACAGGATAAAGATACTAACCTTAATTTAACTTGAAATATTTGTAGCCCAACTTTCAAGATAATTTTCATTTGGCTTCAATTTTATAGGACTTAATTTGTGATACTTTCAAAGTAGAACACATAAAAATTTTCAATTTCTTAATATTCTGGGAAATTAATAATGGGAGAAAGTATACATTAAAAATTGAGGACATTTAACTGCTGTTATTATTGGAGCACCTTTGATCTCATTGTAGAACCTCTGGTAACTTAGTTAATGTGGCTGGAAATAGTTTGGAATTGGAAATAGAATAGTGTGTTAACGTTTGGATAATGGAGTAGACTTAGAGGTTTTAAGCAACTGCCTGGTTCTGACCTATTTCATGGCATTCTGGAAGCAAAATTTATCCTTAGCTGAACTAAGGAAGTTCAAAATGGTTCAGTATTTGCTGTTGGAGACTGGTCTCTTGAAAATGTAGTTGGTCTATGCTGACAGTATGCTGTGGACCTCCTTCCTGGAAGGAGAGCTCCATTTTCAGCCTGACTGTTATCTTCATGGATTTACAAAATGAGAAGCAAAGCAAAGTTGTATGGGGGAACGCTTGTTCTCTTTTCTTTGTATTTCCTTGAATGCGGAGGGACATGGATTAGTGCAACACTCTTGGCTTCTTTTAGTGCAGGCACTTCTTCCCAGTGGTGGGCTGAATTCTGATTGGTGATTTGACAGAGAAATGAGTAGTCTCAGCTCCACCCCTTCCTCTCGCCCTCTTCTGAGCAAGCTACCCCGGGGAAGCTCATTTTAGAGGTTGACGTTTGCACTGAAGGTAGTTGGAAGGAGTCCCACGACGACATTCAGCAGAGGAGAGGTTAGCCCTTTTTTCTCAAAGCCCTATTTACTAAAGGGGGGGGGGGGGACTTCAAAGACGTATGGATTCAAACATTTCTGATTCTAATAAAAATGAACTGAATGTTAATGCAAATGTTAATTTGACTGCTACACATTCCTTTTTCTCACTTCGCTCTGGTACTGAGCTTTGAACCCAGGGATACTTTACACAGAGCTGCATCCCATCCCTTTTTATTTTGAGACAGGACTTGCTAAGTTGCCTAGGCTGATCCCCAACTTGCAATCCTCTTGCCTCAGACTCTTGAGTAGCTGGAATTACAGGCATGTGCCACTGCACCTGACTGCTTAATGCTTTTTTTTAAAAGGAAATGGATTCTATAGAAAACAACTCAAATTTCCAGTTCTTTAGATTTGTAGTATTTCTTGAGCTGATGAGATTTAAAATCCATATAAAACTTGCTTTTCTGTCTTGTATAAGTGAGGTTTATAAATACAGGATGGAGACTTGTGTGTGGTACTTTACCCGGAGGATGATTTTTCTAGTACCTGTCAGTTACAGGTGTGATCTGCCCCAAAGTTTTTTTCTTCATAGAAAGATGCCCTCCCTTTATAAACAGACTGTGCATGTCTCCATGGTGCCAAGCCTCTGAGCTGTGTGTCCTGGAACAGCAGGCTACTTCAGTTTCCCATCTTTCTTTTTCCATTTTAGTAAAAACCCAGGCCAGAGGACACCCTGAGAATAATGAACAAACACCCAATTATGTCCTCCATGGCAGAGATTTGACTGTTTAGAAGATGGAGGAAGTGCTTTGACTGTGTTCTGTACCCTCTGGGGACTGTTCTGCTTTCTTAGGGGTTTAGAAAAACACCTCTCTATAGAATTATTTCAGAGAAGTTTTCTGGCTCACTATCCAGTGCTTATTTCATCATACCATATTGTCTAGTAAAATCTAAAAGCCCTTCTTTATATATGTCTACTGCCGTGTGACATGCACAGAGGTGTTCAGTGCATACATCCCATTAGTAGACTGATATCAAGGTATAATCCAACCTTGCTTTAAGATGTTCCCTACCAGTTCAGTGAGCAAATGCTATGAGTATCATAACTATAGAAAGCACAGTTTTAGAAGGCAGCCTCACCTATGCCAACTTTGCCTTTAGCCACCTGGTAATTTTAGGCAGTCACTAAACATTTCTGAACTTCAGTTTCTCAATATGTTAAAAATTATATATATATATATATATGTATATATACATATATATATATGCACGCTTAAATATGTAATGCTAAAATAATATTATAGATGTAAAAGTGATTGAATAGTTGGGAGGGTTTTAGAAATATTTGGCATATGAACTATAGTGTAACCACATCCATGGAAAAGTAAGGCCATTGATAATAGGTCTTTGCTGCGTGTGCTTTTTATGTCTTCTATTGTATAGATGCAGCACTGGGAACAAAGCAAGCACTCTAAAATACATATCCAACCCAGTTTTTAAAATGTTGTTAGAGAGTTAAAGCAGTCAAGACCATGTGTTTATTTTGCTCCTTCTGCATGGCTGAATGCTGTCTGCTTTTACTTCCTTTTCATGTAGGGAAAAGACACCTGAAGGCCCACAGTGGGCCTTTCTGTAGAGCACTGTTTCTCCAGTTAGTTAAGATTCAGATTCTGATTAGTGAGTCAGGGCTTGGACCAAAGATACAGCATTTCTAGGTCTTCCAGGTGATGCTGAAATTGTTGATCTGTAGATCTCATTTGGAGTGGTGATCAAGACTATCAGAGGAGATAGGCAAGAAACTTAGTTAGCTGGCTTTCTAAGAAGTACCTTAAAGGAGAAAGAAAAAGAGAAAAACTACACTTGCACTTAAAACATACACTGGAATGGATGAACTTTCCAATAGGGAATGATAGTGCTGCATTTTCCAGCCTAGCACCTATGGCTTGAAGAATGTTATGGCTATGTAGAAAACTTTATGAAATTCACAGGAAAACAGTTGTTCACAGTTCCAATTTGAACAATCTTTGTAAACCTTAGCAGCTGGAAAGAGTTAAAGAAATATGGTGCACATTCTTTGCCCATTGATGTCAATTAGTTGGTAAATAGGAAGAGTTGTCTGTCATATCATTGTCATTATTATCATCAGTGTCTTCATTATGAAAAGCATCTTTTTAGAGCACATTGTTAGTGATAGATTTTATTTTGCATCCTGTCCAAAGTCTGTCAAATAGTTTGTACCATATAGGCCACATCATGATATCAGTCATATCTAAGTAAATAACAATATTTAACCCAATACAGAGAGTTTTCATTTTGTATATATGAAACTATTACAAGAATTAAATAAAGTATATATTTATTAAAGTGTTTATTTCCTCTTTGATGGTAGGTAGAAGTCAACAATCAGAAAATTCACTAGCTTTCAGCATTTTCTCTATAATCATTTTACATTTTTCAGGATTATAATCAATGATGAATCTGATATTCTCATGATCAAGAATAAGATAAAATAAGGTGCCCCAGTATTGAGGGCCCCTTTTTCATAATGCAAATGTTAACAATAGGATTTCATTAAGTTGGGTTAAGTTGGAAAATATTTTAAACATGTTACTCTTAAATACCTGTAATAACTAAAATGAATCTCAAAGAGCACATTTTAATGCATATATAAGACTACAACTAATTAGCTATTCATTTGATAGAAACTTCTAAAATATTTGAGGGTGTTGGAAAATTGTTCTTCAAAGTCAAACTATTTTGTATCTTTTCACCACTAACATGCATGTAAACATCTTTTTTAAAAAAAGTAAATTTCACCAACCAAACAAAAAAAATTCTCATTCTTCTTCAACATACACTATGTGATGGAACTGGAGATAATGTCGTTTTAATGACATTGCAGTTTGCTTTTCTCTTTGGCTAAAGTTCCCTTAGGCCTTAGGCTTGTTAGCACATGCTTTGGTTATATTTTGACCATGTCATGAGATCATTTTTAGGTAATATAAGAATATGCATTTGTTGCTTTCCAGCTATTTAAGTTGGGTCAATTCTCCTTGGTTTCTTTGTTTTCCAGTGTGGTTTAGTAGCAGGCCATGGTATCCTTCCAGATACTTGCATTCTGAGGTTCTTGTCTATAGGTGGAGCCGCCTATCTGGGGTTTGATGAAAACTCCTTCACTGATGATTCTATTTTCACATTTTTTTAATAATCTCCCAATTAACTGCTTCAATATGTTTATGAAATTTCTAACCTGATAATACCAACAGGCGTAACATTTGGTGGAGATATTTTGATGTGAGCGGAGCTGGTAGTGGTAATACAGCAATAATTGCCGGCTCATTTACGGACTATTTAGGTCGTGCAGTGAGCCAGATGAGAACAGCTAATGAGCACAGCTTCTTGCTGTAATTAGTCGAACAGTGGTGGCTCACAGATGATTTACAGTTTGCAAAAAAATCTGTGTATTTACTGAAGTGCTTATGTATTCTGTAAAGTTGTGACAAAGTAACAACTTGGGGATGTTGTGCTTTCTGCTCCCACATATTCTTCGGAGAGATTAAACAATAATGTTATCAACACCCACGGCTTTGGCGGAGAGTGGCACAAGTGATAGGAGGTTTCAGGTTTTCTCTTTGCCTGCTTCTCACCCTATGCTTCTTTCTCTCCCAGTTTCTTTCACATGTCTCTTTAGCAATGTGGTAGGAACAATGAAGCATCTCCACGAATTTTGTGTACCCAAAAGTGAGATTGTTGGGGCTCTTATGGCTCTCATTTTGGTAATATTTAAAAATAAAACAAAAACCAATCATCTGGAATAAATGGTGTCAAATAGTTGCAGAATATAATGGTCTATCTTTAAAAGACCAATTCCCCATATCAGAAGAGGATTTAGGCCAGAAAACCATACCATAGCAAACTGAAAATGGACCAGTTATTGAGAATTAGAGGAGATCTCAATTTGGAAAAGCAAACTGTTTAAAAAAAAATGGTCTAAGGCTACCCTTGTTTTAAAATTATACTGCAGGTCTGACTTAAAAAAAATGTTTTTTGTATGTAGTTGTAGATGAACACATGCCTTTATTTTATTTGTTTATTTTTTATGCGGTGCTAAGCATTGAACCCAGTGCCTCATAGGTGCTAGGCAAGCACTCTGCCACTGAGCTTCAGCCCCAGGCCCCAGGTTTGACTTTTAATCCCTACAAAATGATCATCCTACATGGTATCAAGGAAAGACTGTTCTGCACTTCTCGGAAAAATCCTTTTATTTTTTCTTAATTTCTCTTCTTGTAAAATCAGTCTAATTTCTTTTTATTCTAATACTGATAAAAATAGCTTATTAATGTTTCCAATCAAACTTAAATGTTGCCACCTTCCTTGCTAACTGAGCTCTGATCATCATGGCCATCAGAGCTGACAGTCTTACAGAGCAGTTCTACTGAAGGCAGAAAAGTGCTTTCTTTGGAAATCTGTTGGGAATTCTACAAATAAAAAGCAAGTAGACAGAATAAAAATCTCTTGGGCTATCTTTGAACAATTTTTTAAAAGGTATTATTTTCTAGTTCCTTCAAAGGAAATTCTTGCTAAAGGATATAGGTACAAAAAGTTGTTTTGTATCTCTTGTTCATAAATTGAAAGCAGCTTTATACAAGCGATGACCTACATCATTTCCTGGTGGCAAACAGAGTTGATGTATTTTGTCCTCAGATTTGTATTTAAGTGAGAAGTGTGTAAGCAGGGCAATTTCGATCTTATTTGATATTGGTAATTACCATTTAAAAGAAAGACTTTGGACCCAGAAAGTATCTAAGGAAAGGATAATGTTTATTGTCAAGATTGGGCAAAATTAGGCATAGGATACTCAGAATGATAAAGTCTGTACCTTGGCTTCTGCAGTGTGAGTATATGAGACTTTATTATGAACACATCAGTGAACAAAATCACTTTCATTCTTATTGTTCTACCCTTACACAGTTTTGTTACCTACTTAGTTACTTGTATTAATTTCTAGCAGTGAATCAACAATGAAAGAAATCCATCCTCACAACATATTTTGCAAGAGAGAAAAGATTGTGGATCTTTTAATAAGTATTAACTCTATTTTAGTGTAAGTTGATTCCAAAGCTTTATAAGTCAGAATGGTTTGGGTGTAGTCAAAAAGTCAAAAGGGTGGCTCAGGAGGCTGAGGCAGGAGGATCCTGAATTCAAAGTCAACCTCAGCAACAGCCAGGCACTAAGCAACTCAGTGAGACCCTGTCACTAAATAAAATACAAAAAAGGGTGGGGATGCAGCTCAGTGGTTGAGTGCCCCTGAGTTCAATCCCTGGTATGCACCCCTCTCCCCCAACAAGAAAAAAAGTCAAAAGGACATTAAATTTTTTTTTGTTCATGAGAAACTATCAATTCCTTATTTTACAGAAATGTGTTTATTTTGACATCTACTTATTTAAAAAGGCAACCTTTGGCCTCCACCTCCCCATGCTCCAGTGCAATTCACTGAGCAAAGTAAACGCTTTATGTCCTTTCAGAGAAAAAAGAAAAGAAAGGAATGATGTTTTGAAATTAAGTAGCTCAAGAGAGCTCTGGACCAACTTCTTAACAGAAACAAGGCACAGAAAATAGTACTCTAAATTCTAAGCAAAGGAAGTGATATGCTGTGAACAGAGAAACCCTTACTTTCCTTACCCGTGAAATATAGATGATGCTAGCTATTATGAGAAATTAGGGAAGGTTGAAAACCTACCTTAGTGCCTGACATTTAGTAGCTATTCCATAAAAAAGTAGCTATTGTTGTCAATAATAATTTTTATTGTGGATGTAACTTATTAGAAAAACTAGTCACTCTCAAAAAGTTGTCCAAGTATACTTTTATGACAGTGATATTCATTAAGAGTTATTAAATGTTCTTTGAAATAGGTTCTTTAACACGATGTATGTGGACACAGGGTGCACCATTAGAAAGACAGATTAATTGGTGGCCTCGAAGGAAGGAGAAATGTGATTCACACCTGAGAGACTATCTACAACTCATAACAGTAATGGTGAAAATGTCTAAGCAAATTTTCTACTACACTACCTTTAAGCACTTTTTTCCTTCACTTTCATTAGTCTTTTTTGACATTTTACTTAGAAGTGAGTGTTAAATATAACACTATTCTTTTTTAAAGAAAGTATGCAATAGCTAAGTTTCAACTATCATCTATATATGCTTGACTCCTTAAGCTTCTCTACTTATTTGCTACCTATTTCCCTAATTGTTTCTGCCATAACCTGGAGAACACTGTATCAAGATTCTGTTGCTCCAATTAACAGTTGTTTAACAGGTGTGGCAAAAAAATTGACAGTAGAATTTCCCTTTCAGTCCTTGATAATTATCAAACAAGCTTGTTTACGAATCTTCAAGGCAGTTAGTTACTTAACTGAAATTAAAATTAATATGTGAGCATCTTCTACCAAATCCCCTTGGACATTCTTGATTGTTGTGTAAGACAAAATTATTTTTCTCTACATGGGTCTTTTAAGAGTCTGTGAGGCCACTGTGTAATCATCTTAAGTATGGCCTCTTGAGGAAATGGTATACACACACATACAAGAAACACAGTAAACATAGTTATAAGGTCTGCAAAAATTAACTGAACTTACAGGATAAGGGAATGTGACAAGTTCATTAAAAATGAAAAAATGAAACTTCACATAGCTAGAATATTTATTATCTCAAGGAAGTACCTTCTAAGTGCTTGTCAGTAACCATAGATCAATTAATTTATGTGAGAGGAAATAAGTAGTAAGCAGATAATGTCAGTAAAATTTAAAAATTATCTGCAATTCTTATAAAAAGATACCATTTTGTATTTATAAAACTGACAACTGAAGGTGAACTGTACTGATATAAGTGTATAGAAATGGGCACTTTTATACTTATTTTGCAGCTTCATTAAGATGTAATAGATGTAAAATAACATGCACATATTTAAAGTATACAACTTGATGAGTTTTGACATATCTGTCATACCTGTGAAACCACTGCTGTGTCAAGAAAATGAACTTATCCATCACCCTTAAATTTCCTTGTGCCTATTTGTAATTGATCCATCTTGCCTCCTCTCCCCTTTCCCCAGGCAATTAGTGATCTGCTTTCTGTCTCTCTAAATTAGATAACATATCTGTAATTTTATATAAATATAATCACAGAGTCTGTACTTGTTTATTGTCTCTCTTCTGTCACTCAGTGTAATTATTTTAAGATCCATTCATGTTTGAGTGTATTAATAGTTCATTATTTTTAAATTCCATTGTATGACTATACCACAATTTGTTTATCACCTAGTGGTAGACATTCAGAGGTTTTGTTTTGTTTTGTTTTGTCTGAGGGGAGCTATGGAATACTGCTGTGAACATCAGCGTACAAATCTTTATGTGGATATATATTTTCATTTCTTGGAGTGGACACGTCTTATTGTAGGTATATGTTTAACTTTTTAAGACACTTCCAAACATTTCAGAAGTGAAAGTTTCAGCAATGTATGAGTTTGAGTTTACGTTGCTCCATATCTGTTCTATTACTTAGTATGACCATTTTTTAAGTACTGTTATAATAGTTATGTATATGGTTTGTTATTGTGGTTTTATGTAAGTTCTCCAACTGTATTTTCTTTATCAAAATATCATTTCTATGTATATTTCACAATCAACTTGATAAGTGTTGCCCAAAGGTCTACAGGGGTTTTTATTAAGATTAGATTGAATCTCTAGACAGTTTGGGAAGAACTGACATCTTAAGAATATTGAGTCTTGTGGGTCAAAAACAGTATTTCTCTTAATGTGTTCAGGTCTTCATTAATTTCTGCTTTCAGTGTGCATCTTGTGCATCTTTAATCAAATAGCTTTCATAATTTCTCATTTTGGTGGCATTGTGAGTTTTTAGATTGATTTAATTTTAGTGTCCAATTGTTTTTCAGTGTTATATAGAAATACAATTAATTTTTGTTTATGGACCCTGCATCCTAAACTCCTTCTAGACTTGTTTATTTGCTATCTCTTTTGTAGATTTTTTGGATTTCTCTGGGTGGACAATAATGCTATCTTCATAAACATGATTTTACTTATAGTTTTCCAATCTGCAGTCATTTATTATTTACTGATTTAATCTCTCATTGCACCATTTAGGATCTCCAGGGTCTTGTACACTAGAAGTCATAAGAGCAGATGAGTCTGTCTTCCTCCTGATGTTATTTGTAGCTTTATGTGTGTGTGTGTGTGTGTGTATCAGATGGAATGTTTCCTTCTATTACTAGTCTACTGAGAGTCTTTATATCATGAGTAGAAGTTGTATTCTGTCAAGTGCTTATTGTGTTTCTTTTGAGATAATCATTTTGTGATTCTTTTTAATCTGTGAAATTGATTGATAGCATTGATTGATTTTTGCATGTTAAGCCAATCTTGAATTTCTGAAATCCCACTTGATCCCAATGTATTATTTATTTCTTAATATTTCAAAACCATCTAGATCTTGATTTTTCTTTGTGGGAAGATTTTGTATTTCAAATTAATGTACTAAATATGGGACTAGTCATTTTGTTTCTTGATTGAACTTTGATAGTTTATATTATTCCAGAAAAAGATATAAAGTTTCATCTAAATTGTTCATTCCCTTTAAATTATTACATTTCCGGGCAGAAAGTTGTTCATACAACTTCAGTACTTCAGTATTTCAATAATACTTTTGCCCTTTTAATATCAAAAGGTATAAAGAAATGCCACCTCCCTCATCCTGGATATTGGTGATGTAAATTGGGCCAGAAAATTATCAATTTTATTGATATTTTCAAATAAACAGTATTAATTTCTCTATTATCTTTCTATTTTCTAGTTTTTTTTTGTCTTCTGATCTTATTTCCCTCCTCCTGTTCACTCTGAGTTTAATTTTGCCTGTTTCTCATTTTCTAATGTAGAAGCTCAAGCCACGTACTTGAGATTCGTTTTTTTTTTTTTGTCTAACTTAGATGTTTAGTGCTACAAAAATTTCCTGAAAGCACTGCATTTGTATAATTCCACAAGTTTTTGTTGTTGTTCTGTTCTTGGGTGTTGTTGTTTTTTTTGTTTTTGTTTTTGTTTTTGTTTTTTGGGTTTTTTTTTTTACTTTTTTGTGCTGCTGTGCATTAAACCCAGGACCTTGTGCATGCTCGGCACACATTCTACCACTGAGCTATATCCCCAGCCCTCCCACAAATTTTTATGTGTCATAATTTCATTTTCATTTAATTCAAAAATTTAAATTTCCCTTATGATATTATTTTTTAGTTAGAGTTTATTGAGAAGTTTAATTTCCAACTGTTTGGGGATTTCCCAGGTACCTTTCTTTTAATGATTTCTAAGTTCATTCAGTTGTGTTCAGAGAATGTTCTCTTTATAGATATTATATATAATTATATATAATATCTACATATAGTTATGGTGTTATTCTTAGAAGCAATATATGATTGGGTTTTGCCTTTTAAATTGAATCTAGCAGTCTTTCTTTTAATTGGAGCATTTGAACCATTTGCATGTAATATTGTTATAGATATTAATAGGTTTAAGTATCATCATCATCATAATTGTTTTCTATCCTATTCTTTGTTGGCTTTTCCTCCTCTTTTTCTGGATTTTATCAAATTAACTTTTTGTGTGATTACATTTTATCTTCTCTATTGACTTATTTTACTTTGTTCTTTTAGTGGTTGATTTAGGTTTTTCAAAAGCACATCAATTTTTAACAGTCACCTACTAAAAGTGAAATAACATTATGTAGTTATCAGGTGGACAAAAATTAAGAAAGAGGACTTTGAATTGATGTAAATGTGAGGAAATGAATATTCTCCTACACTTTTGTAGGAGTATAAATTGACACCATCTTTCTGGACACAATTTGGTAACAGTATCAGAAACTCTAAAATAATTCATTTGACACTTCAAAGAAGGAAATAGGTTTACAAAATGTATGCATAATGATGTTCATCACAGTATTGCTTGTAATATCAGAATAGTAGAAATGTACTCAATATTTAGCAACATATGGCTGGTTAAAAGTTATTTCATAGCCATTTTATAGAATGGCATATTATCATTAAAATTAGATCTTTAATTTTGCCATGGAATGGTATTCACAATAAATATTTTTAAATGAAAAGCATTCAATTTACAGAATAATATAGGTAATATCACTGAAAAAATCCACATGCTTGTGTGAATTTATTCTCAAGGGGAAAAATGTGAGAGCATAATAGTGCTGTTCCCTAGGTGATGGAATTTTATCAATTTTAGTTTAATTTGATATTTTCTTCCATTTGTAAAAATATGATGATCATGAATCGTGTAGGTAATTTGTTTTAATTAAAGGTAAAATGTAGTCTTGGCAGTATCAACTACTTTAAGCTTAATTTTCCTATTATTTAGTTATTTCAACAGAATAATCAAGGTGATACTGTTGTCTTTCTGCTTCATAAAAATGTTCAAAATATTTTTTTGCTATCAAGGCCAGCAACAAGTTCCATATTGATTTAGGATATTTTGCATTATACTGTAACATTAATCTTTTCATGAAATTGATAAACAGTCTAAAATGACAAATAAGAGGTTTGCAACAAGGACACCATAGCATCACATTATTCTGACTATAAAATCCTACTTGTCTGAGTTATGTAAAATGAAATTATCTTTTTACAAAAAATAGTGGGAGGAATTTAAGCCCTTGCTTTCATGTAGTTCAAGTATGTAACCCAGTCCTCTGCAGTTGCTTCATCTTGAAAGGGTGTAATTTTCAGAGACATTCTCTGATTTTCTCATGTTAGAAATATCTGAGAAGTCTTTTTCAATGAATTTCACAGTTCTGTTCTGAGCTTTGGACAAAAGTATCATTGCCTAAAGGAGGTAAAATTTAGAAACCAGAAGTAACTGACTTGTGTTGAAACTAAAGATTTTTAATTTAGTTTCATACTTTTCTTCTTCATTGTTTGGGTCACATGACTTCTTTCTCAAGGGAATTTATTTTCTGATTTGCTTTCTTGTTTTTATACTCCTGAGAAACACCTGCAACATTTCATGAAAATCATTGCTCTCATATATTTCAAAGATTGTTTCCTCTGAATAATTAGATTACTTATTAAGTATAAGCTGTAACAACCAACCAACTTTGGCTTAAATATCAATATTTTATGACTTTCCTATCAGTAATTTTCCAGTGTGAATTTATATTATTGTTAGGGTAGCTGAACTTTTCTTTTGTTTTTGGTTAAGAAAACAATGTTTTAAGTGTAAATTTCAACCCAAATTGAAAGGAATAAACAAGTAGTATGCCACAATTTGTTAAGTAATTTAGGCAGTATTATGTAGAATGTATCATAGATACCCTTTCTTAGGGTGTATATTGGCTACCCTAATCAATACTTAAAAGATTGAAAAAGATAAAACCAGGAAGCTGGAGATTGGTTTCTCAAATAAAACAACATTTAATGTCCATTTCAAAATATATACTATGGAAAAAAACAGATAGAAAATATTCCTAAACAAGCTAGTTTTTTCTTTCAACAAATTTTTATTGCATACTTTCTGCCTGCAACACACAGGGAAATTCAGTGAACAACATAGACATGGCTCCTTCTTTTCAAGGAATTTAATTTATTGGATTATAAATAAGTCTGTCTAAGGGTATTATGAAGGTTTTTTATTTTTTGTGTTCCTCTGTATTTAAAAAATTCCTTACTCCTGAAAATAAGATTTCAGAAAAAAAAATGACCAAGCCTTTTGTTTTAAAAAGTGACACAAGAATAAATAAAATCTATTCAGTAAGTCCCTTTGTGTATTAAAGTCTATTCTTGTGCTTCTAGACTATTCCCTTGCTTTGGCTCTCCATCATGAATGTTTTTCCTCTCATTTAACTGTGCAGATTTGGTTGCGCTCTCTCTCTCTCTCTCTCTCTCTCTCTCTCTCTCTCTCTCTCTCTCTCTCTCTCTCTTCCTCTCTCCCTCTCCTCTCTCTCTCTCTCTCTCTCTCTCTCTCTCTCTCTCTCTCTCTTTGCTTTGCAAACAATTTATCTGTGGTTATATACTTTCAAGATCTTGTATGCTCTATGTTTTCCCAGCTTTGCAAACCACTATTAAATAACTATTTCTTAACCAATTTTTGTCAGGTTAGTCATATTATTTTGGCTTTATTCTTTAAATTGTCCCATGTAGAACAGCCCAAAACTCCAACCAATGGCATTTCATGTTCTATTGTAATTACGTGCTTCATTTTACATTTTGAAAATTAGAAAGGAAAATTTAACTTTCCTTTTGCTGTATTTAGTGAAATGTCTGAAAGGGTAGTGTGTTGATATATTCTGTATTGACTCTCATTCTCTTAATCAATACATATTTAAAGCTTATATTTATTGTGTGGTTGCTATATCATGCTAGGTGTCATGGTAAGTACTCCACATACATTATTTTAATTAAAATTTATAGCTGTTTTATGAAGTTTTCTATAGGTGCCATAATAAATATTATTCTTCAGCTGCCATACAAAGTGAGAGGCTTCCACAATAAAAATGAATGCTCTCACAGTTTACACCAAAAGTTAAAAATCCAGATGTTACGAGGACTTGTTCCTTCTTGTGTGATCCGAAGGAGAATCTGTTGCATGCTCTCTGTTAATTTCTGACAGTCCTTGATTTGTAGGTACATAGTTCCAGTCTCTATCTATCTAGACATGGCTGTTTTTCTACTGTGCATAAGTCTACATAGGTGTTCTCTTCTTATAAGGTTATCAGTCACATTGGATTAAGGGCCAATCCTATCCCAGTACAATTTCATCTGAAGTAATAGCATCAACAATGACCCTGTTTCCAAATAGTCATGTTCTGAAGTTCTGGATAGAGCATGAGTTCCTTTGGGGAATACCATTCATCCTAGCAAACATCATTATTATTCTCCAAAGACTCAGGATAGCTAAGTAATTTGTGTAAGATAACATACTTCACAGATAGTTTTAACTCAAGCTCAAATTTGTCTGAATCTGAATTGACAAAGTTCATTCTCTTAATCATTCTGCTGAGAAGCATAAGAATCCTTCCCATTTCTAAGTAAGTTTACAATCCAATTAGGAAGATCAAACATAGAAATTTAAATAATAGCAAAATGAAAGCTGAAAAGAAGCTACACAGAATAAACCACAAGGTATTCCACTGCTTATCTTTCCAAACAAAATGGCACACAGATGTAACTGAATTCCATTTTTCCTTTCCTTAAATTATATGGGGAGAAATATAAACTATACAAACACAAACATGATTTCTTTGCCTGTAGGTGCCCTTACTTTTTTCTTCCTACAGTGAAAATTAGAATTGAAGTCCTCTGCTAGACTCTGCTTCTTACCGTTCATCTTATCTTTGTTTATATATTATCTGCATTTTAAATTTAATCAAGCCAAGGCTGACTGTCCCATAGAATCTTCCCTTTATTTCAAACAGAATTAAGAATTATGTATAAATATCTTCTCTTTTGTTCCTAGAAACTCACTCTCATGTGCCAGTGCCTGTGGGAACAATTGGACCTGCTAAAGACATACAAAGGTACTACTGGGAATCACCATTTGGGAGGTAGAGACAATGAGGGTAGACATTAAGGGTGCATAGGGGTCTTAGGTTTAAAGAAGAGCTAGTTATTATTTGTGTCAAAATTGGTGCTTAGTTGGCCAAGACTGGGGCAATGAGGGTTGAAGGAACCATTGAAATTCATAGTAATATAGTACAAAGACAAAGTGGAATGAACCACAAAGTTGACTTGCTGCTGATTCTATGAGCTACACTTCTTGCTTCCCTTACATTATCTTAAGCATTTGTTTTATATCAGTAATAAAACTCAGGAATAATTGAAGGTGCTTTTGTTGTGTAGTTTGTGTTGAGGGAATGTGTAGAAGATCACAGAGATTAAAAGGCTCATCTCATATTAATACTGTTGGATATTGCTATCCTTGTTTTTGTCCAGAAACAGTTAATTAGGGGAGCAAAATCACATTTATTAAGCACCTTAAATATTGAGGCATTCTGTTAGATATTTAATATGTTATTCTTACCATGTCTTTCTTCATTCCTCAAAATAATGCTGCCAAGAGACAGTTTTATTATCTTTATACTACTGGGAAGTAATATTGTCTTAGAAAAGCTAAGGTCTTCTCCAAAGCCACTTGACTAGGAAACTCCATGAGGAGAGGACCATGTCTGGGGGTCATTTTGGTTGTTTTCTATTGCTTTTGTTTGTGTTTGTGTTTTGTTTTCCATCATAGCAAACCCCAGCCCAGAACAACATATTAGTACACATGTTGGTGTAAGTGCCACTATGTGTCTATCTTAATTTTAACTCATTTCATTATTGTGTAGAAAATGTCACAAACTGAATTTATGGTCATTAAATATCCATGTGCTCCCTACATTTCTAGCCTCCCTTTGTATGAATCTGGAGGCATGTGACTAGTTGTAGCCAATGGATGTTAAGTGGAAGGTATATGTGTCATTATACCTCTTTCACCTCCTTCTTTTCTTGTGATGGTGATCTTTAAGGCCAAGAGTTTCAGGTGGCATGACTCTAATATAGAAACTGCTCAGATCTCTCAGTCACTGCTTAGAGAACTGTTGCACTGGGAGAGCAAGGTAACCCATTATATGAAATGTAAATATAAACTGTTATTGTATTATGACCCTGAGCTTTGGGGGTTATTACTGTATCATAGCCTATTCTGTTCTTACTAGAACATGAATCTTTTGTTGATTTTTCTTCAGTACCACTTTCCTTCCAAGGTACTTTTCCTTTATATGTTGCTCCCTGGAAGAAGAATGGTATGCTTTTAGAGGAAGGTCTTTGTTCACAAATATTGTCAAGAATATCTTTTAGTTAGTGCACGATGAACATTTCAATAGTGATAAATTTAATGACATTGTCAGAAGTCCAAAATTCTACTATTAAGCGTATCTTACAAATTACTGTAAGCATTGTGCTATTTGGGTCTGCTCAATGAAACTTTATCAGAAGCACACAATTTGGGATGAAAGTTGTCCTCTCTACCTGTCATAATTGCTCTTCTGTCCAGGGTAGGAAAGATAATTCTAAATTTTCACTTATAATCTTAGATTTTTAGGTTTAGAAAAAATGGTAATTTGGACCCAGCTATAATACAGGCAACCTAAAAGCTGCTACTTTTGTTTTTATTGACTCAGAGTTAACAGAAAAATTAAATAATTCAGTGCAAACTTACAAGGAAGATTTTCTTTTGCTTTTTGCCAGCAGAGAAGTAATAGAGCCAGCAGTTCTGAGGAAAAATGTAAGATATTCACTGAGGCTGCCTTCAGTTGCTTGGGCACACAGACCATCTGGCAACGAAAGGAGATAGGGGCTCAACATGGCCTTTGTAAATAAAGTGATTGCCACTGGGAGGAATAATTCCTCCTTTAATTGTGTACCTATTTGAGAAGAGAGAGCAAATAAAGGGTCTCCCTTCCCAGATGAAAATGATGAATGACCTTGAAGACTCAGCACTAGTCATCCTTGGAAAGCTGGATTCTCATCAACTCTGCTCATTATGAGTCCGGTCTGAGTGTACACAAAGCGCCTATTGACTTCAGTGGGACTAAGGCACAATCAGTTCTGAGGGAGGTGATGTTTTTAAATCATGCTTCCTATCTCACTGAAAGGCTAGAAAATGAAGGCAGAAAACATGGAGCACTCAATTATGAGCCTTAAAATAAGATAAAGCATGCAATGTGGTTTCACTTTAGTATCAACAATTAACTGTGACTACTACTTTCAAATGGGAACTTGTGCTTGGTGTCACTCAGTAACTGATATTATGAGGAGGAGAGAAATGTAGAAAGATCTTCTCAGAAACAAATATTTAGTTTACAATTCGTCAAAAACTAGTATAAGTGAAAGAGATGTTGGAGTTCTTGGAGCCTAGATTTGTATCAGTTTGCTATTAATAGATAGTGAAAACTTGATGATTTTTTTTTAAAAACTAAGGAATACTGAACCAAACTTTAATTGTGCTCAGTTCATTATTTCCTACAGCGATTATCAATGCTTTTTGTTGAGGAAAACAACAATCATGATGACGATAGAAATACAGAAGGGAATAGGCAGAAGGAAGCACCCTAGAATAGGGTCCCTTCTCAAAGCTTTTGTGGAATATGGATATTGGAACTTGATGACCTTAATCATATTTTAATTTCCTTTGGATTAATTTTCATAATGATTAAGTGTCAGTACCATATATTCTTTCAAGATAGTTGCTGTGTGGTAACAAAAAGTAAATGTTTCAAACCTGTGTTGATTCACCTCACTGAGGAGGTATGTGGGAGACAACTGGGGTGGAACGAAGGTATTTATGCATAAATCATTATTATTTATTGTCAATGAAACCACTTAAAACTTCAAGGAATAAAATATTTGCCATGAACAATATATAAACCTTACTAGGTTCATATTCATAATTTTAAGACCAGAATATGCCTTAAATCCTTTCCTAGCTATCATAAAAATGAATTTTAAAGTCAGACTGAGTGAAGTCTCAAAATTTTAATTTACAATACATGTAGACCATTAGTATCTATGTAGAAACACCTTAGCACAGTGCATTAGTAATTTTGAATAAGAGATTTTTAATGACATAAATTTCATTAATCTGAATACCATACAGGATACATTGTAAGTGAGCAATAAATTTATTTTGAATAGTTTGCCAGTTAAGCACACAAAGACCTGTTCTCTAGCTGGTTTCTCTTTTTTTCTGCCTTTTATCTCTAGCATCTTCCTTCACCTACCCCCAGTGACAGAATCTTTATAGGAGTTGTGTGTACCTTCTAGCACACTGCAGGTTTTTCATAACAGTTAAACAACAACTCTAATTACTATGCATAATTGAAGAGTAATTTTCCACAGTACAGGTGCAGTTACCTGAAATCTATTCTCCTGCCACGTACATAAACACTCTTCCCCATGTTAATTCTATAAGGAAACTGGGTATCATTTAGTAACCTATTTTTTTCCTATTTAGCAGGAGAAGTGCAATTTACTTTCTTTAGAACAAGGTTTATTCTCATATAAGTTTAATCCTGTTAGAGAAAGTTGATTTTATTGAGAAGAGAATTGGCTTTGTCCAATTACTAGAACTGACTAATGCTTAGTTCAGCAGTAATTATTTGCTTTTATTTCTTCTGGATAGTGATAATTAATAAGTCCTACTAAAGATCTAAATACTTCAATCTGAAATCAACTTTGCAAAAGCAAATCTCTGTTATTTTTGTATTCTTTGCAGAGTTCTTTGTAGAGAGTTCGAAAGTCTCCTCCACAAATAAGCTTTCCTGATTTTTTTAAAAGTTTGTTGTAGACAAAATGTTACTTTCTTTGCCATAATAAATACATAAATACCAACTTCTATCATCTTACCTAAACTTTAAAAAGTATAAATGTTCAGTTCTGTGTACACATTTTAAAACATTCTTTATTAATGAATTTGTTGTTTTAGTTTTGCAATTAGTAATACAGTGTTTAATTTCAGGTACTTTAATGAATAGCTTAAAAAATTGCCAGAAGTGGCAGCTTTGTAAAATGGTGACTCCTCACTGTCTAAGCAAGTGATATCATCAGCCTAAGGTTTCTCATCTTTTCATGAGTAGGATTAGAAAATTAAATCATGGAATTCGGTGACATTCCAACCTCATTGCCTCATGCTAATTTTGCCTTTATACTAAAGCGGTAGTTGTTCTACATTTTAGAACATTCTGAAAACCTAGTGATTTTTGTAACAACATGGAATTGGCCAGGGAAAGATTGGTATTTTATGCTGCACATAGTACTTCTTCATCTGTAAGAAACTCAGACACCCTAAGTGAGGGTTCTTGAATGTGCTTATGTGCATGTGTGCACTTGCGACTGCTCTCTCTCGCACACACACTCAGAGTAAAAACAATCTTATAGGACTTTGCAGGGCAGATTCTATGCCTGGCTTTGCTGATTAATTTGTGTAATTCTTTCACAAGTGTTACACAGTAGGCTTCTTGGGTATACATTAATACAGTAGACTTAAAGTCACATATGTACAACAAAACAAATCATAAATAATGAGACACTAAAAACCAACTGTCACTGAGGTAGCAATTATTGGTGCCTCTTTTTTGCTTCAGTGGCTTTTTCCTTTTACCCTGAGACATGCAAACAGAACAAACAATTAGCGAAATAATTGATGATCAGTACCTTCAAAGCTTGTGGTGACCTGGTTTATGCTTTATAAGTTTAATAATGAGAACACCTCTTATTACTGATTAGTGTGCTGCCTGGTGCTCTCTGATGGTGCTTGGGAGGTACATCTATATCAGACAAAAGGTTTTTATCTGCCCTTTACAGTTAGTTGGTCCTTAATGAACTGAGCTTTTGTCCCTTGCTGTTTTTAGATTCCAATTAAACTTGTTTATAGAATAGACAAATAATTAAAGATGTACTGTTTTCAACGACTTAATATTGTCTTCCAATAGGGTTGTGTTGCAGTTGGTGGCAATTAACATATATAGTTACGTTTTTAATCATTTATGTATTAAAACACATGCGAAATGTGCCCATGTTTTCTTAGTCGTCTTTGTGCTTGTCAACCCATTCCCTTAACTTGCATTGGGTATGCTAATTACCCTCTGTCAAGCTAGGGTAATTCATCTTTCCAAGAAAATATTCAGTTTTCATTTTATGCTTGAGAAAGTAAAAGAATGGCAGTTTATTCTGGAGCTTTCAGAACCAGAAAAGAATGCTTTAAGGTTATGACAAACTGATTTTATGTTGTGCACAGCAAGAAGTTTTAAACAGATAAATAGCATGTCATGTTAGAAATTTTAGGTTAAAATATATTTTCTTATCTCTTTTATTGAATTTCTGTCAGCTTGCATTCTACATAGGTTTTATGTAATATATATATATATATATAAAATATCTATATAAAATATTTCTTGATCATCGAAAACATGGAGAATGAAATAGGGAAACCTTTTACTAGTTGTGTCATCCCTAAACAAATGAAAATTCCCACGACCCCAGACACTGAACTGTTAGTTCTATTGTAATCTACAGAGAAATACTCAAAATAATAGCTTCAGGGTCCTATTTTCACAGTTTTTAAACAAAGGTCTTAAATATGGTTATATTTTATCAATGAGATAATAAGTTGCACACTTATCAAATCACTTTCACTAAAGTGACTACCTTCAGGATTTTTAAGAATTGTTTGACATTAGCTAACACTCTCATATTCCAAACAATCTTCCTTTCACATGGCAGGCCCTCAGTACATATCTGTTAATGGGTTAAACTCTTCATCTCCATCCATGGGGTTCATCTATTTTAAGTTAAGTATTATACCAGAGGTGATGCCCTGAAATTCCAATGGATTTATATGAACATTTGGACTACCTAGGAGGAATAATTTGGATAGGTGAACTTTCTGTCTCTCTGAAACATCCAGAATGACACCTTTTGAAAGATGTGATATATAATATTTGTTGACTTCAATCTATTCAGATAACAAGTAAAAGCAGAAAAATGTTCTTTATTCTTTAGACCCAAGGGAAGGATGAAAATAAATTCTAGTTGTGTTGCAACTGGAAAACATATAGCTATCTTGGGCATTTTATAAAAGATATATTTTGGATGGCTAGCAACTCTTCAGATGCTAAAACCTGATACCCCACTATGTAATATAAATAGCTTAGATGATCCATAATTTTAAGATGTATATTTCCAGCTATGTTTTGAATTTTTTGGTTTGTATCCAGTTGACATGGTTTCCCTTATACAATATATGGTCTAGAAAGGGCTAAATAATCACATCCTACACAATTGAGGACTTCATAGTAGATAATGTGTAAGTAGCCAGGGTAAGTGTGTGGAAACACATAACCAATTGTTGGATTATATTTTCTTTCTGATCCTTTAGTAAGACATGCTGATGGATGACCACAGCATATGAAGTGCTTGTGCCAGTAGGACACTTGCTGGGGATCCTATACAATTCTGCTTCTACAGATGAGTTGCATGTTTATCAAAAGTTGGTGGTGTGTGTTTTTATTTGTTATTTTAACCACATAAAATTACTTGTAATTTTATATCCATGAAACATGAGTGCACAAAATGTTATGTTTCTGTGACAACTAAATTGAATGCTTTAGCAAAACCTGTTTTCCCAAAACTTGTATAGATACCCCACACAGAAACCCAAACTAGAACTTATAAAAAATGCATGATGAATGTGGTTTAGGCAAGAAATATTAAGAGAAATGCTAGTCAGAGTCATACCTATGTTCTATGAAAAGGTCCACACAGAGATGAATAATTGTTTCCACATCAAAATATTAGCAAAGTAATAGTCTTATATTTTAAGTTAAAATGAAATGCTTAGGTAGGATGTATATTCCACGTTACCTGTTTTATTTTTGGGGGAGTGATTAATGGGACAATTATTATTCTTATTTGCTTCTGATCATAGAGCATATACCATAGGTGACAACTGGAGTTTCCTTATATCCAAGTACTTTGGGTAATTCATTAACTAAACACCTTTGGATGGGAGCCCAGACTCATGCTTATTTTCCTTCATTTTGCTTCCTGGTGATGTTGGATTGAAATAATTCTAGATCATGGGAAAATATTATCATCCCAGGGTAAATCATTGTAAGAAACTAAATCATGGGTAAATCCAGTGACTTATGAGGATCAGATCCTTGATATAGTGGGCATCTGCATGATCTCACACAGTTTATGCCTCAGAACATGAATCCTGCACACATTTATATCTGGAAACATAATTTCTTCAAATACTAGCTGTTCATATTTGCTGAAAAGTAGGCTATCTGGATTTTGGCAGCTAGTTTCCAGGATTTCTCCCATTTATATGCATATCTAATTCAGAGTGTGTAAGTGAGAACTAGACCCTGGGTAACCAACACATTAGCATGTGTGAAAATAACTCAATTAACACAGGTAGAACGTGAGAATGTCCATTAATTCCTCAGGAAACAATGGCTTATAGCGCTAGGACCAATGCAGGGTCTTGCAGATGGTGTCAAACCAACTGTGTTTGCAGAAACACAATGCAGCATCTGGAGGGCTGGCAAAATCCAACAACTTGGAGACAGCAAGTTAAATTTGATCAGAGCGACCAACACTTGACCACATGAGTATCTCAGCTTCCTGGGATGTGTTCCAAAATCCATCCATCTCATCCAGTGTGACAGTCAAAAAAGTCACACTTCACATCTCTGCATCAAGTCATCTCTTTAACTGTCACACAACTTGGCCTGCCTGACAGAATAAATTTATGGCATCTTCCAATGGCTTCCTCACCTTTTTTTAAATACATAACCTTTTCTTCCCCTTAAGTAAAAGAATACACATAATAGACAAACTGAACTACACATGCAGTTTCCTGTGGACAAAGGGAGAATTCAGGGATTTGAATAATTTCATTGATTTTAGAAATGACTTCTTCTCCCAGTTGAGAAAATCAGGTGATCAGGCAGTATAACCACCTGAGGTGTATGATGGTTAAGAGCAAGACCCTTGAGATTAGCTTTTTGAATATAAATAGCCCCCATCTTTTATCAGCTGGGTGCTCTGGTGTTAGGCACTGATCATTCTTGGGCTTAATTTTTATCTTTTAAAAAATTTCCTGGGTGGCAAATGTAGTGATTTAAAAAAAAATTCTGGGATACTTTTGTTTATTTTTCTTTTTTACAACTTTACTAGCATTTTATTTAACTCTATATATCCAAAATTCTATCATTTCAACATGTAGACACTATACAAAATTGAGATTTTTTTCATCATTTTTTCATACTAGGTTTTCAAAATATGATGTGCATTTTATAGTCACAGTACATCTCAATAGAGACTCTAAATTTTAATTGGAAATACTTTTTAAATTGGCACATAATGTACATATTTATGGGTTATGGCTTGCTATTTCAGTACATGTATATAATGCACATGATCGGATCAGGGTAATTGGTATATTCATCATCAAACATTTATCATTTCTTTGTATCAAAGATTTTCAAAATCCTCCCTACTAGTTATTTTGAAATGTTACTTACTTGTTTTCAATAAATTTGTCCTTTTGTGCCATAGAACATTGGAAATTATTCCTCTGATCCAAGTTCTCCACCTTCTCCATACCCCTCATGGACTCTGGTAAACACTATTCTACTCTACTTCTATGAGATCAATACTTTAGCTTAGATATAATGTGAGAACTTGTGGCATTTGTCCTTCTGTGCCTGACTTACTTGATTTAACAAAATGTCCTCTAGTTGTATCCATGTTGTTAACAAATGACAGAATTTCCTTCTTTTATGGCTAAATAGTATTCATAAATATATATACACACACACACATAACACGTTATCTTTATCTATTCATCTGTGGATGGACACCTAGGTTGATTTCATATTTGGGCTATTGTGAATAGTGCTGTAATAATCAGACAGATGCAGATGTCTCTTCAGCATGCTGATTTCATTTTCCTTGAATGCAGAGCACCATAGTGTAGTCCTATTTCTAGATTATTGAGGAAACTTCATACTGTTTTCCATAATGACTATACTAATTTGCATTCCCATCAACAGTGTGTGAGTTCCCCTTTTTCCACATTCTCACTAGTGTTTTTATTTATTTGTTTTTGTCTTTATGTTTTTTAATTGTGAGGGTCATAATATCTATCTCATAGGGCATCATGAGGCCGTAATGCATGTAGAACCTTTAGCATACCGTCTGGCATATAATACAAGGTAAATAAATGTTAAGCATGTATTATTTTTGAACCTTAGCTTTAAGTTAAGACTACATCAAAGTCATGCAAGGTAGAACTGCGTGAGGGGCCAAAGGAAAAGGGACTGGGAGGTGGTTTTCCTGCTCTAGTCCTGTTTCTGGGTGAGAATTAAAAAGAAAGCTATGATGGGTACTGCCAAGTTTTCTGGGGCAGGAGATTGTTATAAAGTGTGCACTTGCTTGGAGTTCCCCCAAGCCATGTGTATCTGCTATCAGGAATTGATGACAGCAGATGGCAGTTAGTTGAGGATTTGGGGATTCAGGATCCTGGTCATCTTCCCATCTGTTGTGACAGTAATAATGATAATGAAAATAACAATACAAGCACAGTAACCATGTATGCAGTGTTTAATATTAGGCCAGACACCATTTTAAGTGCTTTTCACATATTTACTCACTTATTTCATTGAACTAGACTATGAGTTTTTATTACCATTTTACAGAGGAGGAAACTGAGACACAGTGATTGAGTAAGCGGAAGAGCTGAAATGGGAAACCAGGCTAACTCTGGAGTCTCAGCCATAGGCTTTTCCTAATATATTAGGAATAGAGAATTTTTCATTAAAATCTATCATTACATTATATTATGACTTTCAGCTCTTTCATAGTTTTTAGTCCCCTAAACAAGTAAGAATTCCACAGACTACTGGAAATTATAAACAATAAATTCATTAGAACTCAAAATAATAGCATAATTTACTGATACTAGAAGGGTACTTAAAACTTTCATAGTTGCAATTCTATCAAGTCTCCAAGGGAAAATAATTAAGAGGCATTCCTACTGAGGAATGATCTTGTATTCAATGAATTTCATATCATTACCACTAAATCACATCATAGCCTGGTATAGTTCAGTCTGGAGAACAGAAGCCATCAAAGTATTTTGATATGAGTTAGAAATTCCTCTATAAACAATTAAAGGATTACACAATTTTGGGGAATTCCAGAGGATGAAGGCAGGAGGTCTTTCTGGAAGTGTTTCAGGAAGTTCAGTTAGCATCATGGTTTGTAGAGAAGCTGCAGCCAATGAGCACAGCTGAGTAGAGAACATAGCAGGTGATTCTCAGTAGAAATCCTCAGAAGTGAAAGGCAGGCCACACCTCAGTAATCCAAGCTTCCTGCCTGGCCACTGGAGAATGAGCTTGTCTGTGGAAGTTTCCCTCATGGGCCATGGGCTTATGGGAAATATAATTCCGAACTTACCTGACATGATGCAGAGGTGAATATAGATGGGAGTGACATACTGCTACACTCAATATAAAACCTGTGTCACACTGAGACATATACTCAGGAAGTCAGCTCAGTCACCCACCTATGTCTAAACAAGGTTTTGTTAATAATACTGGCCAGTTATTTTCAAAATACATTATAAAGGAGTCATTTTTTTCCATATGATAATGAAATAGTGTAATATAAAACATTTAGTGATCTAATAAATATTTTTCAGAACACTGAATTGGGGACTTTCTCATGAGAAGGCACAGGCCTTGCACATGTTTTCAATAAAGAATTTTTAAATAAATAATTGAATACCATAAAAATATTGAGATATTTATACTTTGTAGCAGATAATATAATCATTATGTATCACAAGAATAGGATAGATAAAAGAGGAATTCAGAAGAGGAATTGGCCATTTTTCAACTTTTGTCATCAGGATGAGCTTGTTAAAGACATGGGATTTGAGCAAGGCCTTACAGAGGAAATCACCCGGTACTGCCCTAAGCAATTTATTTACAATAGAAACTAGATCTCTGTGAGGTGTATACATTTACTGTTTTCATTGAACAGTGATGGGAACCATGGCACAGAAAGGTTATCATGTACCTAGCATGTGTTAGTTAGCTTTCCCTCATTGGACAAAATACCTGAAAAAACCAACTTAGAGGAGGAAGGATTTATTTTGACTCATAGTTTCAGAGGTTTCTGTCTATGGTTGATTGGTTCCATTGTTTCTGGGCCTGTGATGAGGCAGTATATCATGGCATAAGGAATGAAAGAAAGAAAGTGGTTTACTTCATGGTGGCTGGGAAGGAGAGAGAGAGGAGGGGGCAGAGAAGGGAGCAGGGCCAAAATATCCTCGATAGCACACCTCCCAGAACCAACTACGTCTCACCAGCTACAGTTTCCACCACTTCTCAATAGTCCATTCAATGGATTAATCCATTATTGAGTTTAGAGCCTTCATTACCCAGTCACTTCCCAAAGCCCTACATTTGAGTATTGCTGTATTGGGGGCCAAGCCTTCAACACATGAACCTTTTGGGAGACTTTCCACATCTAAAGCATAACAATCACACAGGCAGAATTTATCAGATATGGGCTTCAAATTCACATTAGGGAGCTTCCAAAGACCCTTGTACCCTCACCACTCGTAGCATAACGGTTTTCAGGTCTACATATAAATTGAGATAAACAGAGCTCCCCAAAGTAAGTATACATAGACTTTAGTAAAGATACACAACTAACATGTTTTATATAGAATAAAACAAGTATAAATTGAAATGTCTATATTTAATAGAAGCTTGTCTGATATTGACAAAGACTCATTAATACAATTATAAATCAGGGTACTAAAAGCTCTTTTCAATAAATTCTTAATCACTTAGCTATTTTATAGTCAGTGGGCCATCCAACAAAGAAAGGAATTTTATTCATTCATTTATGAGTTATACTGTCCTGATTTGAATCTCGCTCCTGTCACTTACAAGATTCCTAAGCCACAGTGTTAAAGTAGGAATAATAATAATACTACATTGTATATTGCCTCATAATAAATTGCCACAAAACTGAGTCAGGAATCCAAGTGTGAATTTTTGGTTGCTTCTGCTTCCAGGTCTATCATAAGGATGCATTCAAGAGATTATCAAGGGCTGTGGTCTCACCTGAAGGCTTGACTGGGTAAGGATCTTTTTCCAAACCCACATGGTTCTTAATAAGTTCAGTTACTGATGAATTTTTGGACTAAGGGCCTCAAGTCCTCCCTGGCTGTTGGCCAGAAGCCTCTCTCAGTTCCTTGCCACGTGGGTCTTTCTGTAAAAAAACTCAAGACATGACAGCTGTCATCCCTCAAACAAACAAAGAGGGAATGCAAGATGGGAGACACATACCCTGTAAATTCACCACAGAGGTGACATCCTATCACTTTTTATTTTCTCTCTTCAGTTTCTTTTCTACACTTTAAAAAATTGTTTTTGGTATTCTATTTAGTTATACATGACAGCAGAATGCATTTCGACTCATTGTACACAAATGGAGCACAACTTTTCATTCCTCTGGTTGTACACCATGCAGAGCCCCGCTGTTCATGCAGTCATACATGTACATAGGGTAATAATGTCCATCTCATTCCACCATCTTTCCCACCCCCATACTTCCTCCCCTCTCCTCCCTCCCCTCTGGTCAAACCAAACTTCCTTTATTCTTCCCTTGACCCCCTGCCGTTATGGATCAGCATCCACTGAGAAAATATTTGGCCTTTGGTTTTTTGGGATTGGCTTACTTCTCTTAGCATGAAATTCAACAACTCTATCCATTTACCTGCAAATGCCATAATTGCATTCTTCTTTAGGACTGAGTAAGATAACATTGTGTATATACATACCACAGTTTCTTTATCCATTCATCTGTTGAAGGGCACCTAGGTTGGTTTCACAGTTTGGCTATTGTGAATTGAGCTCCATTTAGCAGCTGTGAATTGATGTGGCTGCGTCACTGTAGTATGCTGATTTTAAGTCCTTTGGGTATAAACTGAGGAGAGGGATAGCTGGGTCAAATGGTGGTTCCATTCCAAGTTTTCTGAGGAAATCTCCATACTGCTTTCCATAATGGTTGCACCAATTTGCAGTCCCACCAGCAATGTATGAGTGTACCTTTTTCCCCGCATCTTTGCCAACACTTATTATTGCTTGTATTCTTGATAACTGCCATTCTGACTGGAGTGAGATGAATCAGAGTAGTTTTGGTTTGCATTTCTCTAATTGCTAGAGATGGTGAACATTTTTTCATATATTTGTTGATCGATTGTATATCTTCTGTGAAGTGTCTGCTTAGTTCCTTAGCCCATGTATTGATTGTGTTATTTGTATTTGTGTTAAGTTTTTTGAGTTCTTTATATATCCTAGAGATTAGTGCTCTATCTGATGTGTGTGTAAAGATTTTCTCCCAATCCGTAGGCTCTCTCTTCACGTTATTTTTTTTTTTTTATTGTAAACAAATGGGATACATGTTGTTTCTCTGTTTGTACATGGCGTAAAGGCATACCATTTGTGTAATCATAAATTTACATAGGGTAATGTTGTTTGATTCATTCTGTTATTTTTTCCCTCCCCCCCACCCCTCCCACCCCTCTTTTCCCTCTATACAGTCCTTCCTTCCTCCATTCTTGCCCCCTTCCCTAACCCTAACTCTAACCCTAACACTAACCCCTCCCACCCCCCATTATGTGTCATCATCCACTTATTAGCGATATCATTCACGTTATTGATTATTTCCTTTGCTAAGTAGAAGCTTTTTAGTTTGAACCCATCCTATTTATTGATTCTTGATTTTGTTTCCTGTGCTTTAGGAGTCTTGTTAAGGAAGTCAGATCCTAGGCTGACATGATGAAGCTTTGGGACTTTTTCTCCTATTAGGTGCAGGGTCCCTGGCTTAATTCCTAGGTCCTTGATCCACTTTGAGTTGAGTTTTGTGTTGGGTGAGAAATAGGGGTTTAATTTCATTTTGCTGCATATGGATTTCCAGTTTTACTAGCACCATTTGTTGAAGAGTCTATCTTTTCTCTAATGTGTGTTTTTGGCCCCCTTGTCTAATATGAGATACCTGTATTTGTGTGGGTTTGTCTTTTTATCATCTATTCTGTAACACTGGTCTACATGTCTATTTTGACATCCTACCACTTTTGTCATACTGTATTCATTGAAAACAAGTAACTCTGTCCAGCCCATACTCAAGAATTAGTGATTGTAGATAGATATGAATAATAGGAAGCAGGGATCATTGCAGGTTATTGTAGAAGTTGTTGACCACATTTACTTCATAGGTTTGTTGTTTGGGTTAATATATGTAAGAAACCTTTGAATAGGCCTGGAACATAATAAGTTATATGTAAATATCAGCTCTAATTATTTTTATATTCATTTATCTAGAAAGCAGACTCAATTTCTGCTTTCAAAACAATGAATTTTGAAAGATCAGAAATGATTTGATTAATGAGATGATATTTGAGCTGAGGCCCAGTATAGGAGTATGGTTTTGACTATTCAGGGTTGGTGAATCTCAGGGGAAGTTTGGATAGGGAACTGTCTTTGAAGGCAATAAAGCAGGGCAGGTTTTCTAATGTAGTTGGGTGTTATCCAAGAAACCCTAGATTATCCAGTTCAATCCAAAATGCAGCACTTAACTGGGAAATAAGGAGAAAGTATCAACACCTGGTTATTGAGAACACTGAACCCAAGTCTGGTGTAGTTGGACTTAATTCATTCAGTAGTGAGCATCATTAAAATCAGAAGCAGGGTGTACCACACATGAACTGAACTTCGGAAGTTTATTCTGGCAGTTGGAAATAGGAATGGCTAAGAGATAGAAATCCTGGAGAAGAACCTAGTGGGTCATTATTATAACAATTAGGTGATGAGGGATGAAGATGTGTTTGAACTAGACAGCATCAGTGGAATGGGTAAGAAAGGAAGTAGATTTCAGTACAGAACAAACTTCGTTAACAGTTTATGCTCCTAATTTAAGTTTACCATTAGGCTTAGTGACTTCAAAGACAGAACTAAGGACAAACTCTGACTCTAACAACTGTCAACTATGTCAACCTTTGGTAAATTTTTAAAAACTCTTTTAACCTTACTTTCTTTGTTCCATAGAGTTAAATGAGCTAATGTATAAATATATGTAAAGGATCCAGCATGGCGAATTACATAGTACATGCTTAATCAATACTAGTTTTCTCACTCTGAAATACTTATTATGTATAAACAATTGCACTCTGAATTTTGGGCCATTATTTAATAATCAGTCCCATTTGTAATGAGTGTAACTTAAAGAAATATATAGACAGTTCTTCATGGTCCAATTAATGAGTTTCAACCTTTATAGTGATGTGAAATTGATACACATTCAATAGAAACCATACTTTGAGTTTTGAATTTTGATATTTTCCTGGACTCTTAATGTGTAGTACAATAACTTTCTTGCAATGCTAGGCAGCCTCGGTGAGTGTAGCTCCCCATCAGCCACAGAATCACAAGGGTAGACAGCTAATATTCTATAGTGCATCATGTTGGTAAGCTCTTGTGGACAGAAGTATTAAATGCATTTAGACACATGATATTTTCATAAGTTTACTCCATTATTTGTTGAGGAGCATCTGTGTAAATGAAATGAAAACTATAGTTAACTTTCACTATTTATTAATTTGTGCTCAGCACCACTGAGCACTATCCAGTTATCATCTCATTTCATCCTGCAGTCAACCATATCAAATATGTGTTTTCATCATCTGCATTTTCCAGTTCAGAAAACTGAAACTTAGAGAAATTAGTTTTCTTAAGGTCCAATAGCTGGTAAGTGATAGATCTCATGTATGAACTGATTTGTGCTGATTCCAAGTCTTTGCTGTTAGTTATTGAACTTCCTTTCTAAAATATAAGTACATATAAATATTTATCTTTCTATATAAAGCTCACCTGCTATACCGTTTTCACCACAGGAGTTGCTAAATGAATACATGCTTGTTGATGAAGATCCATCACTCATGTTCTAATTAAGATGATGTGGCTGCCATTTTTCTGGCTTCTGACTTGCCTGGCACTTCACCTTCTGAGTGATGAATGTGGTTTTACTCCTTACTATTTTGGCACTGTTCAAGTGCTTCAGAAATGTTCCCTTCCTGACTTCGAGAGGTGATTTACCAAAATGTCAGTCAGAATTAATTTGAATGATATTCATTGCAGTTCCCTAAGGCCTATGGTTACTGGCATGTTGTTTTTGGATGTCATATTTTGATGGGAGATAACATTTTAACTGGAGTGGGAAGGGCACGATTTTGGATGAGTCAAGCAGTAAGTCACCAGGGACTATATTCATAACTGTAATACTGTTCTGCTTTTATAGGAGTTGTCTAATCACAGTGATTCCAAGGCATTTAAAAGTTCTAGCACCCTATCTTTTATTCATCTTGCAAAAATCCTTCTCCTTAAATTACTATATGCCATGTTTTTATAAAGAGATTTAAATTTTAATTTACTTTGATAACTTTTTCAAAATTATGCTAAAACCAATGAGATAATTAAGACCATTCCAGGAGACTGTAACACCATGATCTGGAATTCTTGATGCCACAATTCCAAGATCTCAGCTCTGTTTATTCAAGTGAATCTAAAGTTTCCTTCTCCTTCCCTCCCTCTCTTGTTTCCTCCCCCTCTCCCTCCCTTCCCTCTTCTTTCTCTCTCTTTCTTTCTTTCTTGGAAAAGATACAGGTATAAAAAAGCAGAATAACAATGTTTGCCCTCTTCTGGGCTCATTGAGAGCAGAATCTTAGACTCATTTAATGTTAGTAATCTCCTGATTTATACCTTGTTTTCTAGGTACAAGAAAATTAAGATTCAAGGTAGTGAGGTAACTCATTCAAGGTCACATAACTGCTTAGTGATGGAACTAGAAGTAGAATTCAGGACCTCTTGGCACCCAGATAAAACTAAAATTAAGTGTACTTAGCAGTTACTCAGCTCTTCAGAGATGTCCTGTCTAGGTTTTCAATTAAGAGGCGAAGTAGCCATAATTCTTGAGGCTACATTACTGTTTTCTAATTGGATAGCAACTTCATTTTGACTTTTAATACATTTAAAACATAAGATTTCATCAAGCCAAGCGATTTTTCTAAAGTATTTTTGAAATAGAAACAAGATCCACAAGTACCAGTATTGGACAGTGTTTATTAGGCATCTATTTCTGATACAGTTTAGACATTGCATAGAAGAATATAAACATATATTCTGATTTTCCCACTTCTATAGTATGTGTTTTAAAGGAAATGGAATTGATGAAACACCATCAAGTAAGTTTAATTAAGTGAATAACATGAAGACACATAACAAAGTAGTTACTTTGTAGAGATATTAAGGAAGAAGGGTCATATGAGCTTTTTAGATAATTTTTCAGACTTTTGAACTTCAAAGACAAGGGAAATTTCTCCCTCCAATTTTGAAAATCAATATAATGAATCTTTCTTATAAATAAATTTTGAGGACAGCCAAATTAAAAAAAAAACTTTATAATCTACCATTACCATTTTTATCTAAGAAAAAAAATTTAAAGTGTAAGAATACAATAAAGGCTAAGCTTTCCTAAGAAAAGTCAGCTTTAGCAGGTACCCTTTATACCAGTAGCAGTATGTGCATGTGAGTGTACCTCATGTTTCTCACTTTGCTACAGAAGGTACAAACTCTAACAGCAGTGGTCCAAGGACTGGTATTTAGGAAACATTAGTTTTTGTTATATGGAACTAGTAGATTTTTGCTTCCTGTTCTGAAACTAGGGAAGGATTCAAGGAAAAGGTAAAATTACAGAATCATTTAAAAAATGAAATATAAGAGGTGAGTGGTGCATGTTCAAGTTTAGGTATAGCCTGGAAAAAGTCTCCAAAATGTAACTATTCAATGAAGAAAGCATGTAGTAACTACATCTGAGGGAAAACAAACAAACAAACAAACAGACAAAAAAAACCCCAAAACTATTAAGGGAATGAGATGGAAAAGGAAAGGTTGAAAAAAACCCTTGAGGAATCTAATTAACTTAATTAATTTAAATTTGTGGTTTTAAAATTTTTTCTTCTAAGTTTTAATTATGGTCAGCAATAATGAAGAGCACTGATTTAAGAACAAAAAATATTGTTCTAATGGCTATTCTGAATGGGTAACAAAAATTTTTCCCTTTGAAAATACTCTATTGAAATAAATACATAGCTGCCAGACTTCAAGGTAAATGCAGTAACTTTTTTTTTATGGAGTTTATCCTTTAAAAACATGTATTTTCTGCTTAAGAAAATGTCATTTAAGAATCCATAATACAGAAAATAGTAAACAGTCATTACAAATTAATCCTGAAATATCTTGCCTGAGACTGGCAAGGCCATCCTATGCCATAAACAGATCCTCCCTTTAAGATAACAATAAGTATTTCCATATTAACTTCCTTCCACAGTAGATTGTTAGGGTCTTGGGAAGTATTTTTTTTTTTCTTTTCATGTGGCTAATAGTTATTGTGATTGGAGGAGGTGGGTTGGAGAACTGTGTGGGAGATTGTATTCTTCCTTGCTGACTGGCCATCACTTTCTTCAAGGTTATCCTGAAACAATAGTGTTACCTGTTATTGGAATCCAAATTAGAATTTGGAAATCCATTTTCTCTCCGGAAACATTATTAATAATAGTTACATTGTAGGATGGGGTATAAAGGATTATCTAGTTCCTCATGTACCTCAGTGCAAGCTCTAATTATTTATTGTGCCACCTCCAGTTACCACTCACAATCTGGATCAATTTTGAACTTCCCTTAATGTATTTTAACTCTGTAATTGTGACTTGTGAGTGTTTGGTTTAACTAACTATGACTTGCTTTATGTATTCTCCATTTCAATTCCCCTAAATAGTTGCAGTTGTTCTTTACTTGTAAATGAAGGGGACCAATTAGTCATATTTGTCTGTTTATGAAATAATTACTAATAAAAGCATCTAGAAGGAAATGAGAGGGAGGGGGTGTGAAAAATGGTGGAATGAGACAGATATCATTACCCTATGTACATGTATGATTATACAAATGATGTGAATCTACATTGTGTACAATCATAGAAACGATATGATGTACCCCATTTGCATACAATGATTCAAAATGCAGTCGCTAAAAAATTAAAAAATAAATAAATAACTTAAAAAAACATGCATAAATCCTTGTTAGATTATGAGAGATTCCATATTCAACAGAATTCTATTTTTCTCTGGAGTTTTATCTTATAATATTACTTATAAGTAATTAAAGGAACTCTTTTTCTTTATTTCAGGTAATGCAACTACCTGAAATATTTAAACAGGTATTTAAACAGGTATTTAAACAGGATTACAGTCACAGTTCAAGGAAAATAATGACACTGCCACCTTTACTGTTTCAATAATGGAGATTTGACCATAGAGATGCTATTATTAATGAATGTAAAAAAAGTGGCTTTAGATACATATTCCTTCCTCATCAGAAGGTCTTTTGTAGCTTACTGATGACTGCTCTGAAGAGATTACTGGTAGGGGCAGCTGGGGAACATTTGGAAAGATACAAGGCAAACAAAAGGATGTGTTCTTCTTTTATAGAAGGCACCTTCCTCTCTCTCCCCACACCCTCTCCTCCCCAGTTTTGGGGATTGAATTCAGGAGCACTGTATCACTGAGTTATATCTCCTGCCATGTTTTATTTTTTTATGTTGAGACAGGGTCTTAGGAAGTTGCTGAGGCTGACCTCAAACTTGGCATCCTCCTGCCTCAGCCTCCCAAGTTGCTGAAATTATAAGAGAGTGCCACAGCACTCTGCTTCTTTGTTTTCAATTTTAAAGAGATTTGTTGATTGTGTTAGTCAACTTTTTGTCACTGTGACCAAAATACCTGACAAGAATAAGTTAGAGGAAGAAAAGTTTATTTTGGGCTCAGGGTTTCAGAGTTTCAGAGTTTCAGTCCATGGTTTGTCAATTCCATTGCTCTGAGTTCAAGATGAGGAGGAGCATCATGGTAGAGGATATGGCAGGGAAAAAAGTTGCTCCGTGCATGGCAGAAGCAAAGTAAAAGAGGGAGAGGGATAAAAGACTAGAAAAACCCTTCCAGGTCATGATTCTAGTGACCTACTTCCTCCAGCTAGTCCTACCTCCAGAAGTCCTTTTGCCTATCAGTGGTTTAATCCACTCACTGGATTAATCGTGCCTAAAAGCCCCTTTTTTGAACTTTGCTCTATTGAAAACTGTGCTTCTAGCACAGGGGCTTTGGGGAATATTTTAGTTCCAAACTATAACATCGATCTTTCAAATAATAAAATTAAGTGTAACTTGTAGGGGAGGTAGTGAGATGAGATGGGCAAAGGGTTGAGAGGTTAGGTATGGAGTGTAGACAGTAAATTTCCTTTCTGTGTACAGCATAGAGGTTGAGTTCCCAATCTGTGAACCCAACTTCCTGGTTTTGAATCCTAGCCCTACTATATAGTGTGAACTTAAGCAAATCACTCAACTCCTCCAAAGGTTTGATACCTCATTTGTAAAATGGAGATAGTTATAGTACCCTGTTTGGGGCTGTTATCAGGATTAAGTGAGCTAATATACCTAGAACCCACAGAATGGGAGTTTGCTGTTAATAGGGAGCTCTGTCTTCCAAAGGAGAATGAACTTCTCAGAGACTGATAAATCAGACGTCTGTGTATGCTTATTTTTATCTTAATCTTTTGTTTCCTAATTTTTGTATTCTAGCATGTATAATTTTTATGAATATTTATATGTATATGTATTTCATAAATATTATGTATATAACTATGTTGGAGGTGAACTTTTTTTTCCATCATAAAGGAGACTACTGAGCTGGTGTTCTTCTAATTTTGTTTTAAAATCTAAATTTAATTGGTACTTTTTAGGAAGAATCCTTATGCATGGCAAATCATATTTTTATATTTTTATTTTTTTAATTTGTTTTAATTATTAATACATGATAGTAGAATGCACTTTGATACATTATATATAATGGAGCATAATTTCTCATTCATCTGGTTATACATGATGTAGAATGCAAATTACATTTTATATTGAGGCAAATGCATCGGAGTAGATGACATTTTATTTTAAATAGTTTCTTCAGTAGGCCCCCTACTAGGGGACAATTTTTAAATTTTTGTGAACATTCAAATAATACATATTTTGACACATTCTTGAAGATAAGGAACCATTCTAGGTTTTGTGTGTAAATTTAGAATACCTCATTTGGGTATTTGTAAACTACTCCTAACTTCTTTTTGTTTCCCTTTTATTTAGATTTTCATCTGGGTATTGACACACTGATTCTCTAAATTCTCTCCTAAAAATTTAAGGACAGGAATATAAAAGAATCATTAGCTAGGTGAATGTTTTCCTTTGCAAGTTAGGGATCATAAAAATTTATTCAAAATATGTCCCTTTGTCCAAACCGTTTTATTGCAACTGAAGAACAAACCCGTGCTATCAAATGTAGACTGAAAATTAGCAGGAAGCCTTTTGAAAACCCCACTGTGACTATAGTAGAAATACATGAAATAATTATAATCTTTGAAAAGTTCCGAGAGGCTTACTTCCAGAAGATGTCATTATATAAATGATCTTTGGAGGGCCTCAGAGCTCATGATAAAACTACCAAATTGCTTATTAGGAGGCAAACAACAGCTCTGCTGAGATAAGTGTAATAAACTTAGAAAAGCACATCTATGGTGCAGTCCACCTACACAAATTCAGCTCCTACAGGAACACTTTGGAATTCATTAGCATGTAATATTTACTCAAAGCTGCAATAACATTGTGTTTGCATAATTTTATCAATTGTCAATAGCAGTGCTTGCCAACATTCATATCTTTATTGAGATGCAAAATTAAGAGCAAGAAGAAAGTTTGTATCAATATTAGTACTGAAATTACTTGAAAAGATGACATTTATTAATAATGCATCTGGCTCAACATTCACAATTGAATTTAAAGGCCAAATGCAGTCCTAGTGCAGGAAATATTTTTTTAGCAAATTGTGTTCAACAGCCACCTTATTTTTTATTTGAAATATGTAAACCATTTTTTTTCCATTCCACAAATGGGTACTTCCTAAAAATTCTATTGAAATTTGTGATGGGCTGGATGTAGTTAGAACAAGAGCAGTAATAAGACAAAGATTACAATGCATTAAACATTTTATGAAGAATTGTGTTGGTGCAAAGCATATTAGTTTTAAAAACTCTGTTTGGGGAACAGCTGGTGTGGGCTGAACATGAAAACAACTGTTGTAAAACAAATGTTAAGAAATTGCTGTAAACAAGACTCCATTTATTTATAGCATGTTTCAATTCTCTTTCTTCCCTCTTTTTTTCTATCTCAGTCCTCTATCTAGAACCATCCTGACCAACACAAACAGAATGGTGAGATATTCCTGGTGTGTAACAGTGTGTGTGTGTGTGTGTGTGTGTGTGTGTGTGTGTGTGTACACCTTAGAACATAAAGTTCTGGGGGGGCGGGAGGATGTTTTCAATACCATTAATTTTTCTCCTTCATTTTGACCTTCACTAAACACAACTCTATTTTCTAAGAGACACTGGTTATTATCATGTCTTGATTCTCATTAACATTTTATGTCTCACATGAGCTTAGGGATCTTTATAGCCAAATATGCAATGGCTGCCTAATGTAGACCATTTTTAAACTTGAAATTTGAAACACTGGGGAAAGTAGTAAAATATACAAAGAAATATTACACACCAAGTTTAATTTTTTTTAATTCATAAACCAGCTTCAATTCATCATGAATCCTCATTAAATCATTCATACCCTTGCTCAAAATTCTGAAGTGATTTTCCTGGTTCTAGAATTTAGAAAATACTACTTTCGTTTTAATTTTAACAACAAAATCCTTAACAACATTTTGAGAGTATATTGGTTCTCAGAAATTTTTGGTTCCAGCTTTTCCTTAACTGCTCATTTTCTTGTGACATGATTTCATGTGTTTTCTCTCTGAAATGAGATAACTTATATTTAGGAAATTAATGTTTTTCTATAGAAGTTATTGCCTGTTATTATATTTCAGCCTTCCCTATGTGTATTATTTAGTGTCATGAGTTCTAATTTTTTTAATTTCAGTTTTTAGGGAAAAATTAAAATTTAGAATATAAGGGTTACTTTTGTTATGGCAGGAAACCTACCAGACTAACACATTCACCTTTATTAGTGAATCCTACTTACTTTCTTTTGTTTCAACAAATAACATTGAATGACTACTATTTGGAAAGTAGTACATAATTGAATTTCCTTGTTATTAAGGAGTCTGAATTTAATAGGGCAGGAGAAAAAGACTTCTCAAAAGTATCAAAAGTTTTTTTTAAAATAGAAGGAAAGATAGCATTTATTGTGCTACACTACTTACATAGTGATCTCGTTCAATTCTTGCAACCATCTTGCTTTGCAAGCAAAGTAAGGAAAATTAGGGTCCTAAGAGGTTAAACTGCTAATCAGAGGTTTCAAGGCCTGGTGGAAAGAATAAGAGAAGTTGGTGTCATTCCAAAGGCTACATTTCTCTCACAATTCAGAATAATTCAGAAAAATGGGCATAAGGAAAAGGGTCAAAGGAGTGGAAATAGGGAATAAAATAGAACAGGAAGAATTTTAGAAAGTATAAACAACATTGAGAAAATCCTGTTTCATCCAGATTTGCAAATGAAAAATTTTAACTGCTTACTTTGTCAACTTTGCTCTTCAATTGATCTGATGCAGAAACTTGAAACAAGATTGGAAGGGAATTCTTAACTCAAAGTTGAATTCTTAAAAACATTTCTTTTTCTGAATAAGAAGGCATGACTAAACATCTTCAGAAATCATAACTAACACCAAGCTACCTATATTACAATGTAGTAGGTTGTGAATTTATTTACTACTACTAACCTGGCTGTTGACCTGTGACAAGAGCTTGTGGTGAGCTGATGTACCTGTGTCTTTCAGAGGAGGCCTCGGGGAGGTTTCAGAATAGCTCTGTCGCTGCCTTAAAGACTTCCAATAGTCAACATGGAAGACGATGCCCAGAAGAAGGCAGGCAATTTTTATGTAAAATGGAGGGCAGCATGCAGAAAACTAACTAGAATGTACAGTGTTTGTGGCCAATCTGTATTCACCTATAATTTTACAGGAATCAGTATGTATCAATCTGGATTGAAAATAAAACAAGCAGTTCCAAGTGAAGACATACTTCCAGTACTCAAATACGCGCAGAGTTAGCAGGCAGTGAGGGACGTGGGAGGCTTTATTTTAGTCTGTACAAAAATTAGTAGCCTAAGCAAATGGGTTTGATGTTCTCCAATGTATCAGAATTTGATAGAGAACTCTTAGATATATGCTTCTTTTTAGTTATCTATTTTAAAAATAGTTAAAATGTGTTTTTTAAGAAATAAAAATGTTTGAACAGCTCTGGAAGCTCTACAACAGAACTCTAGTGTTCTAAAAGACAGAATTTGAAGAGTACTGATTTAAAGCATAATTTTCCTCCTGAAAATTCTCTAAAACTGTTGAATATAGAGGTAAACACTTCATTTTACTCTAAGCAAACAGGGGTCATTCGTGCCTGTTCAATTGCTCTTTCCAAATCATAGGATTTCCTGCTGTTTTTGTTGACATTAGTAATAGCCCACTGGGAAAGAACTTTATGGAGAGAAATGTCAAATATTTTCTTCTAAAACTTGGCAGTGGGGAAACATACAAGAGGGGACTATATGTGAGTAAATAAGGTGCTCTTGAATGATTTAAAATATGAAGTTACATTAATTTTTTTCATTTTTGAACTTTACCACTACAACACTATTTTGGCTATAACAGAAAGGATTACAATAAAAATGTGTTATGCTAAATTGCAGTACTTCCAACCATGTCAACGATAATCAAAAGTTATTGCATTCAATTAGGTGATAATTCAGTCATACACATCCACATTTCTGTGAATTTCATTTTAAGATTTCACTACATTATAAAAAGAATAATCATTTTAATAGAACAACTTGAATAGAAAATTAACTAGAAGAATATGTCCATTTTCAGATTTGATGTTCTATTGTACATTCTGGCATACATATTTAACAACATGTCCTTTAATATATTAATCCAAAAAATGTTAGTTTTTCTTTCATTTAACTTTTAAAAGAAAAAAGCTAACCACAGAAAATCCATCTATGGAGGAAGTGTAATGAAATACAGTCATCTCTACATAACGATGTTTTTGGTCAATGATGTACTGTCTACATGATTGTTGTCCCATAAGATTTTAATAGAACTGAAAAAGTACGTTGCCCAGAATTTAACTGTAAATTTTCTAAGTTTATATATGTTTAGATAAATAACTATCATTGTGTTGCAATGGATTACAATAGTTAGTAGAGTAACATGCTGTTTTGGAGCAATAGACTATGTCATATGGCCTTGGCCTGCAGTAATTGGATGTACTATGTAGGTTTGTGTAGGTATACTCTATCATGTTTGCAAAAGGTGATGGATGACTGTAAAATACTGCACATTTATTTACTTAGTGTAGACTCAGCTCTATCATCTTTGCACTGTACATTTATATCTTTATTATGTGGTGTGTATATTGAAAAATTATGTTTGGATCAGTGATTTAAAGGTATTTCCATGTATTAAACCATCTAAATTTACTTTTGAAGCTTTTATTTAAAAATCCTAGAATATCTCTTTATCTATCCATCTATGAATTGATTGTTGTTGCTGCTATATAGTAACAGTGTATCCTGTATCAGTAGAGTACAGATGGAATAGATACTATAGATTATAAGGTTTTTAGTCATGTGACTCTGCCATAGCTACTTATGTCTATCCTTGAGCTCAAAAGCAGTCATAACCAAATAAATGGGTGTGTTTATAATCCAACTAAAATTTATTCATAAAAATAGGCATTAGGCCAAATTTAGTCCTTTATTCTTGTCAAATGCATATAATGCAGTTTCATATTTAATAAATCATATATATATCTCAAAACCTATTGAGGAATATTTAGATTGTTTCCAGTTTTTACTGTTATAAATAATGTTGTAGTGAATATATTCATATATATCTTTTAACTTGTTAATTATTAATAATAAATTTCTAGAATTTGAATGGTTGAATCAGAATATACTTACTTAAATATTTGAAACCTTACAAAACTGCTCATCAGAAGAGCTGGGCCAGTTTATACTAATGTGTACTGAATATGAGTGCTTGTTTTCCCATATCCTCCACAATATTTTGTGTTATTTATTTTTAAATTTTTTCTCAATTTGTTTGGTAAACCATTGTCCCTTATATTTGTTTCCATTTCTTTTTTATGTTTTTCTTTTCTGGCATTCTTTGATTTTTAACAACCTGGAATATCTTTCCATCTCCATTTTATTGATCATTTTATTTGTCCTATAAGTTGTCTGCTTACTTAATTTGCCTGTTGTTAAATGAGTTGAATTTTTTTATTGGCTAATAAGAACTCTTTAATAAGGAGATTAACATTTGGCTCTTTATATATGTTACAAAAGAATTCATCAGTTCACTGTTTGTTCTTTCATTTTGTATGATTTTATATGTAGGAATCCTTTGTCTTTAAGGTAATTTATTATAAATATTTTATTTTATTGCTTCTGATTTGGCATCATGCTCATAAAAATAATTCCATTTCTTCAAGACAAAGATATTCTGCAATATATACTTGTAGCACTATTTTATTTTTAACATTTGAATATGTAATATGTTTTAAAGTGATTTTAGATTTATTCATGTAAACTTATATACCCTATTTCTTGCCATTTTAAATACCTCCTCAATAATTGTGGTTATATCCCCTTTATTAAACTTATACATTTGTTTTATTCCTTTTCTTTATCAGTTTCCTCATGTTTGCACATCTTATTTTTCTTTTCCCAAAATCATTTCTTAACTCTTGGTTAATTATATGATTCTTACTTTTTAACTTATTTACTACTTATCCTTTATGCTTTATGAAATTACCTTTGACTTTATTTTATTGTACTTTTGCTTGTTTCTTGAATCAAGGTCTTTTTGGTTTTGTGTTCAATAATTCTTTCCTTACAATAAAAGAACTAAGACTATAGGATAAATCTTACTGTTTTCCTTAAGTAAAGATGTCATTAGATTTGATATCCAAATAGCCTGTAATGATTAAGCTCCCACACATCACAGTTGACAGACTAAATCTTGACATGAAGAGATCATGGAAATTAAAGAGATTCTGTCTTGATTTGGGTGATGTAGATGGTTGTTATATATATGTATACATTACTCAATATCATTAACATATATACTTAAGAGCTGTGTATTTTATCATATGTGAAATATACTTCAATAAAAATGACTACCACAAAACAAAAATAAAATAAATGAGTGCATGAAAGGGGATTAATTCTTGGCACAGTTCCCCTAGTTTTAATGGTTTAGAGAGATGCACAGGAGAAGCAAGAGCAGTCAACTTAAGGGTAGTAAGTGTCAAAATCAGCCTCATTCCCTTCCTCAGTCATTCTCTAAGTTCCTTTTTTGTGTGCATTATACAGGTAGTATGTGTAAATCCAACCAGATACACTTAAATGGGTTTAAGATATTCAGGAATACAACTTGAACATAACCAACTTATTTGTATCTTTGGAATAATGTTCCTATAGGACTCATGCTGTCATTTATTCCACACAAACCCCTACTAACATACTCCAATCTATTGATTTTTATTGCTTTACCTATGGATTACCTCAATTTTGGCAATTATAATGGATTTCAATTATTACTGTCAATTCTGACATTGTCTATTGCCATGTAGGAATTTGGAACTGATAATGCCTTGGAGATTTGAATGTTCTGTCTCAACAGCTGATTCTATATCTTTGCTACTTTACTAGTCTTAAATTATTTAAGATAATTTTAATTCCAATGTATGAACATTTTAATAATAATACAGAAGCTTACTATTTAACAATAACTTATCTTTCAAAAACTTGTGATGAAGAAAAAGCACATGAGTATTTTATGTGCTTTTATGCCCTCTGATTGGCAGTCCCCACCAGATAGACATGATTAACATGGGAGGAGAGCACAAGAATCAGAAGAAAGTGAAGAGACCTGCAGCAGAAGACCACATGAAAGGGTCACTTCTGAAATAACTTTCATGGTCTTTCTATATTCCACAGAGATATGCTAGCTCTCAGGTGCATTGCTGAGAACCTTAATCTTATTATTTATTTTTTTCAGTGAAACAAAGGGATGCTTATCAACTCAATGGGTGCATCTTAATTTAAAGGTGCTGCACAGTCTTTGTATATTATTACCTGGCTTGTTAGTTACTGACATTGTGATTTTGGGCAAGCCAGTTAGCCTCTGTGCTTCACTTTGCTTATCTGTAAAATGGGAATAAAAAATACTATAATTAATAGGACCATGGTGAAAATAAAATGAGTTGATTCTTAGAATAATATTTAATATATAGTTGGTGTTGTGTGTTTTAAAATAAATTCAACTTAACATTACAAGCAAACCCTGAAATGGAGTCAACTGGGTTATTGTCTTGATAGGGCTCATTGTCCTTTGCTTACCTACCACCTGCATCTATGTCAGAGGTATAAAAGACTTTTATGACAGTCTTTTCTTTTTAATAATATATTTAACTCAGTTCTTATAGACAATAGGAATTACATTTTAAGTTATCACCTGTTTTATTCAGTAACTATTTTGGTTGAATTCATTTACTTTGATTTTTCTTCATGACTCTTTCCCTGATATCAAGTGTTGTTATTCCCCATCTCACTTCACTTTCTTTTAATCCCTGTGCTCTCCTCCCATCTTAATCATGTCTGTCTGGTGGTGGCTTCCAATCAGAGTGCCAAAGATTGACTTTATCATAGTACTCCATCATTCTGAACACAGACTTTTTTGGGAATGTAATCCTTAGTTGGACCAGTCAGAATTCTCCCTTGAAATTTTTACAAACTGAGAAAAGGCTTTTGAATTCTTGGGTCTAAAAGTGTATGAGTCCAGAATAACCAGCAACCATGCTCCCTGCCATGAGAATAAAACCCATGTACAACAGGAGAGAATAAGGACAGGATCCTCTTATAAGCAGAGAAAAATTCATGGAAAGATTCCTGCTGCTGTTCCAAATCCTACATTCTAGTTACAATCACTAAGATACCTTGTTCTGTCCTTGCATTTTCTGTTTATGTGAGTCCCTAAATTCCATATTGTTGTCTCCTTTTTAGTTGTTTTTACTTAAGCTAATTGTATAGTTCATGCAATAGAGTTTCCTGACTTAGACAATACTTCTTTTTTCAAGCAACCACTTTCTTCATATGTTTGGAGATTTAAAAATGTTTCTTCATTGTTTAGAAAGGATTGTTTAGAAGTAATCAACACTAATTCCATATGGACATGGAACATTAATCACCATATCTCTAATATTCAGTATAGTGTATTCTGGCATAAATAAGTTAGGTGTTTGAACTTCTCCAATGAATCATACAGAAGCTGCTTTCCCTAAAACATGGGCTGAGGAGTTACCAGATGTTTTTCTTTCTAGGTACAGTAGACAGGACCATAGTTGCAAGTAGACCTCCCATTAAGTGTGCTAGATAGAAGTGTGCTAGATAGTGGTGGTGCTTTTTTGACCTTATCCTGTTGATAGGACCCCTCTATAATTATCTGTGGTAGAAGAGATATTTAGTACTTGTCTACTGGCACTGATTTATCTCACTGAGAATTAGAGACAGAGTCAACTTAGACTTAGTTTATTATATTGGTTCCACAAACCAATAAATATGAGTTAAATAGGCCATAAACTGTTAATATAAAAATATGTTTGGTTATAAGAAATTTAAATATGTTAGGATATTCCATTCTGCAATAGTTTCATTTATCATGATTTCTATTGTAAGTGTATGTTTATGTATGTTATGTTTTTTATCAGTGCATTATAGTTATTCATAATTGTGGAGTTCATTTTGACATATTCATAAATGTATGTAACATAATTTGCTCAGTTTCAATCCCCAATACTGCTCCCTTCTTTCTTCTTCCCCCGTTCTCCTTCCTCCTAATCCTCTTTGACTACTCTATTGGTCTTTTTTCTGTTAAATTATTTTTTAATTGGTACATTATAGTTATATGTAAAAGTGCAGTTCATTGTGACGTGTTCATACGTGCACATAGCATAGTTTGGTCAGTTTCATTCTGCAGTTCCCCCATTTTCCCATCGTTCCTTCTTCCACCTTGTCATCCTTCCTCTACTACACTGTTCTTTATTCTATTTTCATGAGATCCCTTATTTAAAAATTCCTTATTTCTCTCTGTCTTCCACATATGAGAGATAATATTCAACTCTTGACTTTCTGAGTCAGCTTGTTTCACTTAGTGTGGTATTCTCCAGTTCATCCACTTACCAGCAAATTTCAACATGATCTCATTTTTCTTTATCGCTGAGTAAAACTCCATTGTGTGTGTGTGTGTGTGTGTGTGTGTGTGTGTGTGTTTCTATATCACACTTTATTTATCCATTCATCTATGGAAGGATGGACACCAAGGCTGGTTCCATAAATTGGCTATTGTGGATTGCATTGCTATAACATGGATACATTGTGCATGTATCATTATAGTATGCTGAGTTTACTTCTTTTGGATAAGTAATAAAGAAAGGGACAGTAGGGCGATATGATCGGTATATTCCTAGACTTTTGAGGAATCTTCATACTGCTTTCCAAAGTGGTTATACCAATTTGCAGTTCCACCAACAATACATGAGTGTACTTTCTCCCCAAATCCTCTTCAGCATTTCTTGTTATGTGTATTTTATTCTCAATTAAAATTTATTTATAAATTTTTATATATTTTTCTTGTATCCTTGATGATTTCCAGTTATAACTGGAGTGGGATGAAATCTCAGTGTAGTTTTGATTTGCATTTTCCCGATTGCTAAGGATGTTGACCGTTTTTTCCATATATTTGTTGGCCATTTGTATTTTTTCTTTTGAAAAATATCTGTTTAGTTCATTAACCCACTTACTGATTGGATTATTATTTTTTGGTGTTAAGTTTTTTGAGCTCCTTATATATTCTGGATATTAATCTCCTGACAGATAAGTAGCTGGCAAAGATTTTCTCCAATTCTGTATGCTTTCTCTTCATACTCTTAATTTTTTCCTTTGGTGTGCAGAAGCTTTTTAATTTGAGCCATCCCACTTACTGATTTTTGGTTTTTTTTCTTGTGCTTTAGGAGTCTTGTTAAGGAATTTGGCAGGAATATGTTGTGTCAATATGTTGGAATGTTGACCCTATGTTTTCTTCCAGCAGTTGGAACATTTCTGGCCTAATTCCTAAGGTCTTTGACATACTTTGAGTTGATTTTTGTACAGGGTAAGATAAAAGAATCTAGTTTCATTCTTCTACATATGGATGTCCAATTTTCCCAATACCAATTTTTAAAAGGTTATTGTTGTGCTGAGGCTGAGGCTCAGGCCTAGGAAGCAGGTTTGGGGGTTCTGACAGTTGAAAGAAGATGTGAGGTATAGTTGGGATGGTTATCATTCTTTATTTGGAGGTGGCAATAGCCCCTAGCCAGCACCTGGCCCCTAAGTGATTTCCATTGGCCTTTTTTATATGCAGGCCAGACAAAGGCGGCACACTACCAACAGGTTACAGAAAATATTTATGACCTTGACTAACTCGAAAACATAGCCTGTGAAAAGCTTTGGCAAGGGATCCTAACTATAGCCATTTGGGGCCTTCTTGAAAGCGATCTTTTCTCCAACTTGTGTTTTCAGCACCTTTGTGAAATATCAGATGAATGTATCTATGTGGATTTGTTTCTGTGTCTTCTATTCCATTGGTCTTCCTGTTTATGCCAATGTCATGCTGGTTTTGTTATTATAGCTCTGTAGTATAAATTGAGATTAGATATTGATATGCCACTAACATCACTCTTATTGCTAAGTATTGCTTTGATTATTCTGGGGCTTTTATTCTTTCATATGAATTTTAGGACTTAGTCTAGTTCTGTGAATAATGTCATTGGTATTTTGATGTGGATCATATTGAATCTGTGTATCACTTTTGGTACTATGGCCATTTGGATGATATTTCTACTTTTCCAAGAACATGAAAGGTCTTTCCATCTTCTAATGTCTTCAATTTCTTTCTTCATTGTTCTATTATTTTTATTATAGAGGCTTTTTTCCCTCCTTGATTATATATATTCCTAAGTATTTTATTATTTTTTGAGGCTATGGATGGAATTGTTTTCCTGATTTCTTTCTCAACAGATTTATTATGGGAGTATATGAAAGCTATTGATTTTTATATATTTTTCTTGTATCCTGTTACTTTGTGGAATTTGTTTATCAGCTCTAGAAGTCTCCTGGTGGAGTTTTATGGGTCGTCCATGTACATATCATCAACAAATAGAGCTCTTTTAATTACTTACTTCTTTTCCTATTTGTGTCCTATCACATTAATTTCCTTCTCTTGCCTGATTGCTGTAGTTAGAGTTTCAAAGACTGTATTGAATAGGAGTGGTGAGAGTGGACATCTTTGTCTTGTTCCTGATTTTAGAGGAAATGTTTTAGTTTTTCTCTGTTGAGTATGATGTTGGCTTTGAGTTTGTTGCATATACCCTTTATAACGTTGAGGTGTGTTCCTTCTCTCCCCCTAGTTTCTTCCATGTTTTTTAACATGAGTGAGTTCTGGATTTGCTAAAAGCTTTTTCTGCATCTATTGAGATCATCATGTGATTTTTTTTCTCCCTTAATTCTATTTATGTGCTGAATTGCTTTTATTGATTTGTGTATGTTGAACCAGGCTCTCATCTCTGGAATGAAACCAACTTAATCATGGTATACAATCTTCTTAATGTGTTTTGAGTGCAGATTGCTAGTACTTTATTAAAGATTTTTGCATTGATGCTCATCAAGGATATTGGTCTATAGTCTTCTTTCCTGAATATATCTTTATCTAGTTTTGGTGTCAGGGTGATACTGGCTTCACTTGATGAATTTGGAAGTGTTCCCTCCCTTTCTGTTTCATATAGAATAAGTTAAGGAGGGTTGGCACTAGTTCTTATTTAAAGGTCTGATAAAACTCAGCTGAGGATCCATATGGTCATGGGATTTTCTTGGGAGACTTTTAATTGCTGCTTCAATCTCATTGCTTGATATTAAATAAGAATAGTTAATGGTCAGCAATCAGAAGTGATAGGCCCAATTGAGGCCTTTTTAAAATGCAGAGACCACACCAAGAAACTAATTGGTAGAAATATTAATGGGCACCATCTGGGCCAATTTCAAATGTAAAAGACCATGAATCTCACCTGTGGGAATACTCCAGCTAACCCCTTTGTCCCAGAGTCAGGAAAATGGAAAGTGGGGGTAAACCTGGATGGGAGTTATAGGAAGGATTAAAACTCACAGGTAATCATCTTGGTACTTTTTCAGTCCCTGTTTTGCATAGATTTTGACTAATGCTGTTGGTGTTTTTTTCAATGCCTGCTTTACATAGATTTTGATCAGTGCTCCACCCAGAACCATATAAGACACTAGGTTAGCACACCAAAATGAGTTTTCCCTATATCTGGCCCCTTCCCATATATTGGAAGTTCTATCTCTTTTTACTTAAATAAATCCTACTCTATTTACTCTTACCTTCCATTATTGTCCATGGATTTTATTCTTCAAATTTGCAAGACTAGAACTCTGGTTTCAATATGGGTTCATTTAAGTTTTCTATGTCATTTTGGTTCAATTTGGGTAGTTCATATGTGTCTAGAAATTTATCAATGTCTTCTAGATTTTTTAACTTATGAGAATATAAGTTTTGGAAATAGTTCCTAATGATCCTTTGGATTTTAGAAATTTCTTTGGTGATTATCTCCTTTTTTACCTCTGATTTTATTGATTTGGGTCTTTTCTTTCTGGTTAGTTTGACTAAGGGTTTGTCAGTCTTGTTTTTCTTCTCAGAGGACTAAATGTTGTATTGGTCCTTTGTATTTTTTTATTCTCAATCTCATTAATTTTGTCTGTGATCTTAATTATTTCCTGTCTTCTACTGGTGATGATATTACTTATTACAGTTCTAGGGTCTTGACATTTAACATTAGAGTATTTACTTGTGCTCTTCCTTTCTTTTTTTTCAAGTAGGCACTCAATGCTATAAACTTTCCTCTTAGAACTGCCTTCATACTGTCTCAGGAATATTGATATATTCTATCTCTTTCTCATTTATTTCTATGATTTTTTTTACTTCTATCCTGATTTCTTTTGTGACCCATTTGTCATTCAAAAGTGTATTATTCATCTTCAGTTATTAAAATGGTTTATGTTTTTATCTTGTTGATTTCTAATTTTACTCCTCTATAATCTCATAAGAGGCAAGGAATTGTCTCCATCCTTTTGTACTTGTTGAGACATACTGCTTTTCTCAGTAGCACTGGTGAACCTGCAGGTCTGTGTCAAGCTGCAGACACAGGTCTTGTTCCACAGGAAGAGGTTGTTTTTTTTTTTTTTTTTAAGTTATCAAGAATAGGTTATCGGAAGGGGCTAAGATGGCGGACTAGAGGGCGGCTGCATTTCACGCTGCTCTAGGACGCAAGATTCAAAAGAGGAGATAGTGAGAGACTTGGGACCAACTCAAAGCTGCCGGGTGAGTCTCTCCTGTTGGAGAGGCATCCCGGATGGGGCGGTAGCCCCAGAACGCAGGGAATTTGTGAAGTGGAGTTGCTCGGCGAGACGCCCCTCCCCCCGCTGGAGCGGTAAACACGGACAACTGGGATCATCGTAGAGGAGGCGGCTCAGCATAGCGCTTGGACTCGAGCAGCCGCTGGGGCTCCGGGCGGCTGCCTGGGGAGGAGCTGCGTGGCGAGCTGTTTGGACCCAGGACAACCGCTTCTGAACACCGGGGGGTTGCCCGGAGGAAGAGGAGGAGCGCGGCGGGACGCTTGGTCTAGGAGTGACTGCATCAGAGCCACGGGCGGTTGCCAGAGGAGGAGCTGCGTGGTGAGCTGTTTGAACTCAGAGCGAGCGCTCCTGAGTGCCGGGAGGTTGCCCGGAGAAGGAGGAGGAGCGCGGCGTGTTGCTTGACCTGGGAGTGACTGAATCAGAGCCGCAGGCGGTTGCCAGAGGAGGAGCTGCGTGACAAGCTGTTTGAAATCGGAGCAGCTGCTCCAGAACACTGGTGGCCTGCCTGGAGGAGGAGAGCAGTGGGACGCTTAGTCTGGGAGTGACTGCATCAAAACCACAGGCGGTTGCCAGAGGAGGAGGCGAGTGGTGAGTTGATTGGACTAAAAGCGACCGCTCCTGAACACCGGTGGCCTGCCTGGAGGAGGAGCGTGGTGAGTCACCTGGTCTCGGAGCCACCGCTCCTGAACACCCGGGGGGCTACCCCAAGGAGGAGGAGGAGGAACAGGGCGGGTCACTTGGACTTGGAGTGACTGCCTAGGGCTACGGGTGGTTGGCGGGAGGAGGAGACCCGAAGTGAGTTGTTTGGACTCCTAGTGACTGCGTCGGAAACCGGGCGGCTGTCCGGAGGAGGAGGTGTGTGGCGGGTCTCTGGGTCTCGGAGCTATTGTACGGGGCTCCAGGTGGTGGCTCAGGGGAGGGGCTGCATAGCCAGGCGATTGGTGCAGAGCAGGGTCCCAGGAGCTAGGTGGCTTCTTGCTGGAAGAGCCGCACAGAGACACGCCTAGGGGCGGAGCGAAGTTTCCAGGACTGCGGGCAGATTCTCTGGGAGAGGCAGCCTAAGGAGACTCGCCTGCGAAGGGTGAGGCTCCCAGGCCCAGGACGTAGGTCCGGGCCCCTGGGATCGTTGCAGAGGAAGACAGCCCAGCCCAGGTGGTAGTTGTAGATTGAGGGGAACCTCTAGGAGGGCAACTGACCAGCGAGACGTCCCCACCGAGTGACTCTTCCCGGCCGGGGGAGGTTTTCCCACAGGGACGGTAAAGCCAGAGACATAGGCACAAGCAGGCTTTGCCTCAGCCCGCAGTCTAGTTCCCCATTGGGTGACCATTGGTCAACAAGTGGAGGCACCTCTGCCCACTAACAGGGAATATACGCCACCTGAGGGTTACCACACCTAGAGAGGCAGCTTCTTCGTGGAGCTCTGCATTATCAACCTCCTCCAAGACTTCAGGCTACTGAAGGATAAGAGGGGATATACTAGCAATCTTCAGGGACATTATAAGTTGATAGAGGAAATCTGCAATATCTTAATGACCCACTGATTCCTGAACAATATGAGAAAACAAGGGAAGAAAATGCCCCAAACAAATCTAGATGTTACATCAATAAAATCCAACGACAGCATGGCAGAAGAAATGACAGAAAGGGAGTTCAGATGTACATAATTAACATGATTAGGGAAGCAAACGATGAGATGAAAGAGCAAATGCAGGCATTGAATGATCACACCAATCGACAGTTAACAGAGCAAATTCAGGAAGCAAAAGATCATTTCAATAAAGAGTTAGAGATATTGAAAAAAAACCAAACAGAAATCCTTGAAATGAAGGAAACAATAAACCAAATTAAGAACTCCATAGAAAGCATAACCAATAGGATAGAACAGCTGGAAGACAGAACTTCAGATATTGAAGACAAAATATTTAACCTCGAAAACAAAGTTGAACAAACAGAGAAGATGGTGAGAAATCATGAACAGAACCTCCAAGAACTATGGGATATCATGAAAAGGCCAAATTTGAGAATTATTGGGATTGAGGAAGGCTTAGAGAAACAAACCAAAGGAATGAACAATCTATTTGAAGAAATAATATCAGAAAATTTCCCAAATCTGAAGAATGAAATGGAAAATCAAGTCCAAGAGGCTTATAGGACTCCAAATACACAAAATTACAACAGACCCACACCAAGGCACATTATAATGAAAATACATAACATACAAAATAAAGACAGAATTTTAAAGGCTGTGAGAGAAAAGAACCAAATTACATTCAGGGGGAAGCCAATACGGATATCAGCAGATTTTTCAATCCAGACCCTAAAAGCTAGAAGGGCCTGGAACAACATTTTTCAAGCTCTGAAAGAAAATGGATGCCAACCAAGAATCTTATACCCAGCAAAACTTACCTTCAAATTTGACGATGAAATAAGATCATTCCATGATAAACAAAAGCTAAAAGAATTTACAAAAAGAAAGCCAGCATTACAGAACATTCTCAGCAAAAATTTCATGAGGAAGAGATAAAAAACAAAGAAGCAAATCAGCAAAAGGAGGAATTATCCTAAAGGAACTGTCAAATAAAGGAGGAACCAATATGTGTCAAAAATTTTAAATATGAACCAAATGACTGGGAATACAAATCATATCTCAATAATAACCCTGAATGTTAATGGCCTGAATTCATCAATCAAAAGACATAGACTGTCAGATTGGATTAAAAAGAAAGATCCAACAATATGTTGCCTGCAAGAGACTCACCTCATAGAAAGAGATACCCATAGACTAAAGGTGAAAGGATGGGGAAAAACATACCATGCACATGGGCTCAGCAAAAAAGCTGGAGTATCCATCCTCATTTCAGATAATGTGGACTTCAAGCCAATGTTAGTTAGAAGGGATAAAGAAGGACATTTCATACTGCTTAAGGGAAGCATAAATCAGCAAGATATAACAATCATAAACATCTATGCCCCAAACAGTGGCTCATCTATGTATGTTAAACAAATCCTTCTCAATTTTAGAAACCAAATAGACCATAACACAATAATACTAGGTGATTTTAACACGCCTCTTTCACCACTGGACAGATCTTCCAAACAAAAATTGAACAAAGAAACCATAGATCTCAATAACACAATCAATAATTTAGACTTAACAGACATTTATAGAATATACCATCCAACCAAGAGCGAATACACTTTCTTCTCAGCAGCACATGGATCCTTCTCTAAAATAGACCGTATATTATGCCACAAAGCTAATGTCAGCAAATACAAGAAGATAGAGACACTACCTTGTATTCTATCAGATCATAATGGATTGAAGTTAGAAATAAATGAAAGAGTAAAAAACAGAAACTACTCCAACACCTGGAGATTAAACAATATGCTACTATATGATGAATGGATAACAGAAGATATTAGGAAGGAAATTAAAAAATTCTTAGAGGTAAATGAGAACAAAGAAACATCATATCAAAATCTCTGGGACACTATGAAAGCGGTACTTAGAGGAAGATTTATTTCATGGAGCGCATTTAATAAAAGAAGTAAAACTCAAAAAATAAATGACCTAACACTACAGCTCAAAGCCCTAGAAAAAGAAGAACAGACCAACACCAAAAGTAGTAGAAGACAGGAAATAGTTAAACTGAGAGCTGAAATCAACGAAATTGAAACGAAAGAAACAATACAAAAAATTGACAAAATAAATAGTTGGTTCTTCGAAAAAATAAACAAAATTGATAAACCTTTAGCCACACTAACAAAGAGAAGACGAGAGAAAACCCAAATCACTAAAATTCGGAATGAACAAGGAAATATCACAACAGACACGACTGAAATACAAAACATAATTAGAAGCTATTTTGAAAATCTATACTCCAATAAAATAGAAAATTTTGAAGACATCAACAGGTTTCTAGAGACATATGAATTGCCTAAACTGAACGAGAAGGACATACACAATTTAAATAGACCAATTTCAAGTAATGAAATAGAAGAAGTCATCAAAAGCCTTCCAACAAAGAAAAGTCCAGGACCAGATGGGTTCTCAGCCGAGTTCTACAAAACTTTTAAAGAAGAACTCATTCCAATACTTCTCAAAGTATTCCAGAAAATAGAAGAGGAGGGAACTCTCCCATTCTCTATGAACTCTCTTCATTCTCTATGAAGCCAATATTACCCTGATTCCTAAACCAGACAGAGACACATCGAGGAAAGAAAATTTCAGACCAATATCCTTAATGAACATCGACGCAAAAATTCTAAACAAAATTTTAGCAAATCACATACAAAAACATATTAAAAAGATAGTGCACCATGATCAAGTGGGTTTCATCCCAGGGATGCAAGGTTGGTTCAACATCAGGAAATCAATAAATGTAATTCACCATATCAATAGACTTAAAGTCAAGAATCACATGATTATTTCGATAGATGCAGAAAAAGCATTTGATAAAATACAGCACCCCTTCATGCTCAAAACACTAGAAAAAATAGGGATAGTGGGAACATTCCTTAACATTGTAAAGGCCATCTACGCTAAACCCATGGCTAATATCATTCTAAATGGTGAAAAACTGAAAGCATTCCCTCTAAAAACTGGATCAAGGCAGGGATGCCCTCTTTCACCACTTCTATTCAATATCGTCCTTGAAACTCTAGCCAGAGCAATTAGACAGACCAAAGAAATTAAAGGGATACGAATAGGAAAAGAAGAACTCAAACTATCCCTATTTGCTGATGATATGATGGTATACTTAGAGGAACCAGGAAATTCCACCAGAAAACTTTTAGATCTCATAAGTGAATTCAGTAAAGTAGCGGGATATAAGATCAATGCACATAAATCTAAGGCATTTTTATATATAAGCGATGAATCTTCAGAAAGAGAAATTAGGAAAACTACCCCATTCACAATAGCTTCGAAAAAAATAAAGTATTTGGGAATCAATCTCACAAAAGAGGTGAAAGACCTCTACAATGAGAACTACAGAACACTAAAGAAAGAAATTCAAGAAAACCTTAGAAGATGGAAAGATCTCCCATGTTCTTGGATAGGAAGAATTAATATTGTCAAAATGGCCATACTACCAAAAGTGCTATACAGATTCAATGCAATTCCAATTAAAATCCCAATGATGTACCTTACAGAAATAGAGCAAGAAATTATGAAATTCATCTGGAAGAATAAAAAACCCAGAATAGCTAAAGCAATCCTTGGCAGAAAGAGTGAAGCAGGGGGTATCGCAATACCAGATCTTCAACTCTACTACAAAGCAATAGTAACAAAAACGGCATGGTATTGGTACCAAAATAGAAAGGTGGATCAATGGTACAGAATAGAGGACACGGACACAAACCCAAATAAATACAATTTTCTCATACTAGACAAAGGGACCAAAAATATGTAATGGAGAAAAGATAGCCTCTTCAACAAATGGTGCTGGGAGAATTGGAAATCCATATGCAACAGAATGAAACTAAACCCATATCTCTCACCATGCACAAAACTAAACTCAAAATGGATTAAGGATCTCGGAATCAGACCAGAGACCTTGCATCTTATAGAAGAAAAAGTAGGTCCAGAGCTTCAACATGCCGGCTTAGGACCAGACTTCCTCAACAGGACTCCCATAGCACAAGAAATAAAAGAAAGAATTAATAACTGGGATAGATTCAAACTAAAAAGCTTTCTCTCAGCAAAGGAAACTATCAGCAATGCAAAGAAAGAGCCTACAGAGTGGGAGAAAATCTTTGCCAATCGTACTTCAGATAGAGCGCTAATCTCCAGAATCTATAAAGAACTCAAAAAACTCTACACCAAGAATGTAAATAATCCAACTGACAAATGGGCTAAGGAAATGAATAGACACTTCACAGAAGAAGATATACAAGCAATCAACAAACATATGGAAAAATGTTCAACATCTCTAGTAATAAGAGAAATGCAAATCAAAACCACCCTAAGATTCCATCTCACCCCAATTAGAATGGCAATTATCAAGAATACAAGCAACAACAGGTGTTGGCGAGGATGTGGGGAGAAAGGTACACTCTTACATTGCTGGTGGGGCTGCAAATTAGTGCAGCCACTCTGGAAAGCAGTGTGGAGATTCCTTAGAAAACTTGGAATGGAAACACCATTTGACCCAGCTATCCCACTCCTTGGCCTATACCCAAAGGACTTAAAATCAGCATATTACAGAGATACAGCCACATCAATGTTCATAGCTGCTCAGTTCACAATAGCCAGATTGTGGAACCAACGTAGATGCCCTTCAATTGATGAATGGATAAAGAAAATGTGGTATATATATACAATGGAATATTACTCAGCCATAAAGAACGATAAAATTATGGCATTTGCAGGCAAATGGATGAAACTGGAGAATATCATGCTAAGTGAGATAAGCCAATCTCAAAAAACCAAAGGAAGAATGATATCGCTAATAAGTGGATGATGACACATAATGGGGGGTGGGAGGGGTTAGTGTTGGGGTTGGAATTGGGTTTAGGGAGGAAGGAAGGACTGTATAGATGGAGGGGAAGGGTGGGAGGGGAGGGGGGGAAGGGAAAAAATGGCAGAATGAATCAAACAACATTACCCTATGTAAATTTATGATTACACAAATGGTATGCCTTTACGCCATGTACAGACAGAGAAACAACATGTATCCCATTTGTTTATAATAAAAAAAATAATAAAAAAAAAAAAATAAAAAATAAAACGAACTTGTAATAGGGACTTAAAAAAAAAAAAAGAATAAGTTTTCAAGAGATTCCACATGAAATTTAGAAGATGAGAGGGAAAAGCTAATTACTATGCTGAGAAAAACTTGGTGATCCACAACAAAAGTAAGTATCATACACCCAAGTACATGCTGATAGTATTTGTCATATATGTCAGATATCATTTGTCGGGCTGCTTATGCCCATACAGAAGGGGATATGATAGTGTACACAGTATATGCACATAAACTATGAAAATATAGGGTGGAAGTTGGCTTAACAAATTATGTTGCAGCATATTATACTGACCTTCTGCTGGCTTGCAGGCTTCTCAGTAGGTTTAGTGTGGATAAGATCTCTGAAATCCAAGTGGAGGTGAGTGGAGATTAGTACATTGTAAAGCATTGATGGTCAACCTGGTGCCTTCACCTGCTATTTGGATACAGGCCTTGCCAGATTTGTGACTGAGGTTCTCTGTGGATGGTCTGGGCACCATTATGGCACAGAAGCCTCCTCCACCCTGGCTGCTGCTGATCACTGGAGTTTTACCTGTCACTGCCACTAGGATAGGGTGTAGCTTAGCCTGTCTTCTCCTGAGCTCCTGTGACTAGTGGCAGTGAGGAGCACTAGTCTGGAGTTAGCACTCCCTGGGAGTGACTTGCTTTTGGATTGCCTCTACCCCATTCCCTTGTTGGCAGTAAAGATGAGAGGGTTCCATAATCTTCAGCTAGCAGCAATACCTCTACAGTGTCTTTCTACACAAATTACTAGGACAATCTGTTTCAGAGGCATTCCCTATGGCTTTATTTCTTATTATCTGTAGGTGGGGATAAGCTGTATAGATTTATTTTTTTCTATGGAAGCTGACTATCTGTGTTCTCTACAAGATGGCTGCCTGCATGGCACAGTTTTCTGCCAAAAATTTGAGCTGAATTGTTCAACTTTCTTCACTGTCTTTGCTACTCCTGTCCCATTTTAACTTGGTCTGACTTGCTTTCCAAAAGTTATTGTCGGGGGCTGCAGACCCCATCCTAGCCTGGCTTTCAGGATTTCAGTGTGGCCCTAATGCCGAGACAGTGGATTGCAACAAACAGCTGACAAGGACTTCCACACTGGCACCAAGCCGGGGCAACCTGGTTTGCAACAAACAGCTGACAAGGACTTCCACACTGGCACCAAGCCGGGGCAACCTGGTTTGCAACATCAAGGACTTCCAGTCTGGCACTAAGCCGGGGCAACCTGGCGCTGAGCCGGGGCGGCCTGGTTTGCAACAAACTGCTAACACCGCTTAAGGAAGTTGCCCCGGCACTAAACCAGTACCAAAAAGAATTGCTCTGATTGGACGAAGTGACCCATGCCCATCATGAACTCTCTTGATACATTAAATTGAAATCTTGTTCTTCCGTGTACCCTCTTTTTACCCCGCTTTATACTACATTGTAATTTTGCTCTCCCCACATCCTCTGTAACCTGATTGGCTCATGATTCATATAAATATGACTGTAACTGCCTTGTAAGATCATCAGAGGATCATCAGAGGATGATCAGAGGAGGAAGAGAGAAGAATAAAGAGCTCTGATGAACAACTGATGTGTCGTGTCTCTCTCTGCGGGCAGAAGGAACGCGACAGTTATTAAGGAAGTCAGTTTGTAGATTTTGCCTCTCCCTCTTTCTCCCTTTGTTACCCCTCTCCATTTTCCCTACCTTGGTCAGCAATCAGGGTCCAGGAATTCTTTTCTTCTTTTCTGCTCCAGTAACAAAACTTAAGACCCTCCAAGTCTTAAGCTGTCCAATATTGAGTTTTAGAGTATTCACTCTCAGCCACCTCTCTGGTCAGCTGTTCTTTCACTGCTTCCATTATGGGCTGCACAAGAGTTAAAAGTAGATGAGCAAATCTGCTCTGCCATCTTTGCTCTTCATCTATTGTGTTTTTAATCAACAATCCATAAAATTATGAAGTTTTCCAGGTCAAGAATCATTAAAACTGTAACAGAACCTAGCTAAAGGAAATGTCATATATATGTATATAAATGTTAAATATATATATGTGTGTGTGTGTATATATATATATATATATATATATATATATATATAATCACTCTAAAATTCACTATTTGTCTCCTTATTTAAATAAATAAATAAATGGAAAAATAATTTTTTAAAGGAATGGAAATTGAATGAGCATTCAAATTCCCATTGTTGACCCATAGTTTTAAAACAGGATTCTTCATAATGTTGTTGGCTATTGAACCACCAAACAAAATTTATTTCAAAGATTATTTTCTAATTCTAGGTAGTTAAGTCATTTTTTTTTTTCAAGGAAAGCAACCAAAGAAAGAGACACTTTTCTTTCCATGATTCCTCAGAAGCTGAGTTTGTTTCTAAATGCAATATCCCAGTATTTTGTAGCTAACTAAATCAAGAATTTGTGCACTATCAGTTGAATAACTTGACATTGAAAAACAAGGATCTTTAGTAAAAACCTAATGAGAAGATAATTCTGAGAGAGAAGGAGGTGGGGAGAGCTTACTGAATGTGCAGACAATTAGAAGAAAAACCTGAGGTTTTGTATTAGGATAATAATGGGTACCCTTGGCATAAAATATGATTGTACCAGTTGTTTCAGATCAGCTAGCAATTCTCATCCCTGAATGTTAACTAAATGCAAATTAAAACTGCCTTCTGTGGAAGTTATGGTACTGGCACTTGTTTTCTAAATGCATTTTCTTTCAGTTTCAAAATTTAATTCCACCACCAATTACACTTTCTTTCTATATTCAGATTTTCTGCTTTCACTCCTGCTATCAACTGTACCTTCTTGTGTATTAGTTTTGGTACTCTAGTAAAATTATCTTTTGATTACACTCAAAGGGAAGTCAAAATATGCTGAATATCACATTGAAAGTAGGAAAGAGTTTATATAATAATGGGGTCTTCCTAATAGTTAAGGTGGATCTTCTTTAAAAAAAAAATCAGATTTGACAAACTTAAGAAAGTATTTTAAAAAAAAAAAATTGTATTTGTCATCTTAGTGTTGTGTGAAAGAGAGACATGTACTGTGTCTGATGAAATGCAAACTTTTGGGCTCTCAGCTGGGCTTGTTGCATAAAGAGTAACTGAACAATAGCTTATGAATTCTATTAGAAATGACAGCAATGTTTCTGTCAAACATTTCATCTGTTGTATTGATGATTCACATGAGTAGAATGAAAACTTTCACCATTTTGTATACAAAACTTAGTAAAGCAACACACAGCAGCCATTCACAACATGTACACACTCATCATCTGCTTTGTAAACCATTAGGTTTGGACTGAATACACTGTTTGACAGATGCTTCCAGCCTCTTTGGTTTTAAACGACAATTTTCACTTGCCAAAATTCTCACTTCTTTCTTACGAGCATAAGATGAGATGGTAGCAGCTGGTTCAGGTAAGCTATCATTCTTATCCAAACTTAACAGCAAATCCAAAATTATAAGACATCATCTCATAAAGGTAGAAATACTTATATTGGCACTTTGAAGTCCTTTTCTGTTTTCAACTTCAAAAATTTGTTCAAAAATCATTCTTAAATTTCTAAGCAATACAATCACAATATACCCCAAACTCAAGAAAATAACAAATATAAGTTATGTAGAAAAATCTGTTTAACTATGTTGGTGTGTCTTGTCTTAAGGATAAACCATAAAACCCAATGTCCTAAAACCTGTGGGAAGGGATGTGCAGTATTAGAAGTGGAAGATAAATTCACCCTGAAATCTGGCATGCTGAGAAGTATAGGGAAGACAATACAAAAGGTTGTCTTCTCATGTCCAGTCTTTCCCTGAGCCCAGACTGCCTTAGAAAACTTGGTTCAGGAAGATGTTGAGAAAAGCATTTGAAGTCATCTTACTTCCTTCTTTCCCACCCTTCCCGCTCCCTGTTCCCCTCCAGTTTAACAGAATATTCTAATTGAACTTGGATAAAGACAACTTGTAACCATCCCCTCAAACCAAAAAGACAAAATTATCCAAAATTATGCTAAATAAGATAGACTGACAATTAGAATTTAGGAATTCATAATTGGAAATTAAAATATGATGACTTAGGGCCTGGCATGGTAGGTTTTTTTGTTAGATAATACTGGTATTTTCCTTATTTTTAGTTTCTTTCCTGACAGACTTCCTCTTTTTATAGTGTAGAACAAAGCAGAAGCAAAACTTATGTTTCATAGAGTATGTAACTTAATTTCATTGCTCACATGTTGATATTTAGAGTTTCTGATAATTATAACATTTTCCTTACCTCTGAGAAGACTTCATAATGATGTCAGAGGGATACATAATAATGAAGAAACCAGCACATTCATGCCACCACCTCTTCATTCCCCTGCTTGTACATCCTTATGAATGTGTTATTTCTCTTATTTTATCGAAACTTTTTCTGTTTGCTCGCATGACCAGTATATTTGGTGGAAGACTTCAGGGTATGACAGTGGGCAAATGAACCACAAAAGCAATGAAAACTTAAGTCTTAAGTGTATGAAAATATTAAAAATGAAGTATACGTTCCTTTTAATCATATTTCCCTATATTATGCTTTCAAATACAAGAAAAATGCTATTTTTTTCTCACAGGTGTATGTGTGTATGTGTGTGTGTGTGTGTGTGTGTGTGTGTGTGTATCAGATTTTTCCAGTGTTATTAATCTTACTTCTCCAGTTCAAGTACTAACTCAAATTAAACATATTCTTTTTCTAGTCTTATTTTTCTTTACCATGCATGGGCAGTTTTTATCAGACCTGGTTGTAGAATACCCATGGAAAATAATCAGATGCAGTGCTCTTTGTTCCTAATACAAAGATGGTTCCAAACCATTTGAGGAATTAGAAAAATAAATACTATGCATGAAATATATTCAAATACAAAAATAAATTCTTGCGGCAGTATATGTTGTTACTCTCTCCATAGATAATTTGTGTATAATCTTGGGTTAACTTTAAATTTAAAAAAAATAGTTTTGGTTATAGATGGACAGAATGCCTTTATTTATTTATTTTTATGTAGTACTGAAGATCGAACCCATGCCTCATATGTGTGGGGCAAGCACTCCACCACTGAGCTATAACCCCAACGCAGTCTTATGTTAACTTAATGAAGATATTTCCATGATTAAGGCCATGTTCAGGTCAATGAGTCTACAGGTTCTATCTCTTCATGTTTATCTATATTTACCAATAGGAAATGATCACATGAACTGCACCATGAGCAAGTGGTTACAACCCAAGTTTTATAATCATTCTCTTGCCTGCTTCTTCCATTATGTGGATAATTTATCATCTATGCCAGAGATTTCAGAGTTTTCATTAATGGGTCATTTAATTGACATTATAAGTACTCAGGATATAAGCAGTTTAAAACTTCACAAAAATACACATTATAGACTACCCTACTAGATATTAAAGTGTCTAGATAACTAGATATTAAAATATCTACTTATTAAGTAACTATTAAATTTTAATGATTTTTATATAAAAAGCTTATTGTTAAAAGCATATCACTTGTTATTAACCATTTTATCAATCATTGATAATAGTATTGATAATAGTGCTACTTAATACATTGAGTTCATTTCAAAACCTGTGGGATATTTTTAGTCAAGACATATCAGTTCTGATGCCAAATTCGTATCACTAGAGGTGGCTCCCACTTTTGAATTTGAAATTTCATGAAAGAGAATACACTTTTACAGACCTAAGTAAAATCAGTGAAAAGCCATATTTTTGTTACATAGCCAGAAATTAAAGAACAATTCTGAGACTTATATATTCATTTTCAAATTCAGGGAAACTATATATTTACTGTAATTCTCCCTCAGCTCAATAAGTTCCATATCAAATTAACAGCTGTTTCATATTCCAAATTCATTAGGACACTTTTCCTTTTTATACTTCAAGTAAAGAAACCTAAATCATGGTAAATATTTACCAATCTGCAAATCACTTCCAAAATTGTGATTTCCACTGACCTCATAGAAGTTCAACCATAGGAATGATTTTCTTCCCTGATGGGTAGGGAAAGAAATCCTACATAGTTGATACAAGATTCAGGGGTCATGGTATCAGTTATCTTTAGTAGGAATTACTCATAGGTTCATAGGAAAATGGGCAAGATGTAACCTGAAATTGAGGTCCAAGTTAAAACCAAAAAGATTCATTTAAAATCAGTTATAAATCTAGATGAATGAAGCCATAAGAGGAGAAAGGGTTGGGCAAAGGGAGAAAGAGCAAAAAACATCTCAGTGATGGGAGATATGTTAATTCAAGAGACAAGGTGTCAATATTTATGAAAGACTTATAGAATATTCTTACATATATTTATGCTAACCAGTCAAGTTCATTAAAAGATCTGTTTTCCACTTGCCCTTATCTCAATCTATGTAAACAATTAGAGTTTCTTCTAAATATCTTCATAAATTGGCAGAGGTAAATGGAATAAGCATAAAGAGATAAGCAGTCATGATCTATTCTTCTGGTTACATTATTAAAGAAACTCTGATCCTGAAGTTAGTAGTGTATCAATGTAGTAATCAATGTCCATGATACGACAGACAATGACAAAGAACCTTCCATTTTGAATTGAATAAGTTGATAAAACTTTTCTTCCCTTTCATTTTGGCTGCATTATCTGAGAAAGTCAGTGTTTTCAAGTTAAATTTAATTTGTTGATTTCTTTTCTAACAGGGAGCTGGGACTTCCATTTGTGCATTCTAACTGCAACATTAGTTTTCTTTGATTTGGTCTCAGTTTTGTTGTCTTAAAATTCTTGGGTCTCAGATAAGTTTTATTTGGCACATGGATGAACTCTGGGGCTATTCTTTGGCACCAGAAGTATAGCTTAAAACCCCATTTAAAATGGATCTTAACTGGTCAATGCTGCTAGAACATAAAACTTTTATAAGGATTTCAACTAGTAACTTGACTTAGAGAAGCAGAAGCAGTCCCTTGGCTACCAATTGGTAATTCAGGTGGTACAGGAGTGAGACTCACAGCCACAGTGGCCTGAACAGTCTCGGGAGGAAGGCAGCCGTGCCCTTGGCTCACTCCAAGACTGGAGATGATGCCAGTAGAAATTCATCTGTCCATAGCCCACAGGTTTCTGCCTCATGCCAGGGGCTCATCTAGAGGAAACTCTGGCTCATGGAGGGCCTTCAGTTTCTACCTAGTGCTGGGTCTCATTTTGGTGGGCCTGGCTTGGCTCCAAGACAAAGCCGTGTGCTAACTCCTGAACCCTGCTGCCGATTGGGTGAAGTCCTACTTCCACTTCTGCCACTGTAAGTTGAAGTTCAGCTGCTCAGTCTATGGATATTATTAGCTTGGCAGTAGGAGTCATGGGGCCTTGCCTATCACTGGGATTCTAGTGTAAGACCTGGACTTAATTCACTCTCTCTCCCCAGTCAGAAGGCACCTCTCTCCACACTGGGCTTCACGGAGTTGGGAGAAGGGTGCTGGGATCAACACTTACTTCCTGCCTTTTTCAGTGTCTTTTCCTTCTGTTAAACTAAAAGAAAGCACTATCATTCCTCACCTGATTTCCTTAGCTCTTTTTGAAGGAAGTTTGGTGCACAAATAGCTAGTTCTTCAACCTGTGTCTGTGGGGACATGATCCCACTCAGTCACCAACCATAATGTTCTGCTTTGGCAACTAAATGAGTTTTGATGATACTAATGTTGTAGATGAATATGTCACAAAAATTTTGAAAAAAAATTTTTTTTCTACTTATTCTTGAGTTGATTTTCAGGAATCTTTTCTGTTATGTAGATTTGGACTCTGTTAATTAAAATATTTGTATTATTTGTCTTACCCAATTTATCTCTCACTTATTACTTTCTGTAATTCCAATACTATTTAGATTGGGTGATCAGAGTTTTTCTTCCATCTCATCTTTCTAAAATCATTTAAATCTTTTTATCCTTTACCTCTGGAAAAATTCTAAAATGTTTTTTCTGTTTCACTGCAGTGAATTTTCTGCAATATCCAGTCTGCTCTTTATTGCTCTATATTTTACCTTCATGAAATTTTATTTCCTTGACTTCTTCCTTTTTATATTTGACTTACATATTTATGAGAACCTGAATTAAACATTTTATAAAGTAAGCTTTCTTCTTGCAGGAAATCTGTTTTAGCGAAGGCATCTCCTCTGTCTCCTCCAGATGGTCTCCTTTTGACTTACAGTATCTTTTCCATGTCTTTCAGAGGAAGTTCCACTCTGCCAACTCTGTGCATTGGGCCCATCTGCTCCAGAAGAAAAGCCCATCCACCATATTTTCTGTTCGCCATGGCTGTCTTTCTCAAATCCTGCTCTCAATCCTCTTAGTTACAGAATGTGAGTTATTGTTTTTGTTTTATTTTGTTTTGTTTTTCAAGTTCTCTTGTATCTACTTCCCAGGTACCTCAAGATATGGAAATTCACCAATTGGCCCTCCATTATTGAAACCCATCTTGAAAACCGGGATCAGGTCCCTTTCCCCTGGTGTTGAAGATTGAACACAGGAGAAATTCAGAGGCAAGCACAAAGAGATGCCTTTGGAGAGGAGGGAATCCAGAACTGGGTGCCCCAAGGGAGTAGGGGGTGTCCTGCCACTTTATAGATTTCTGGTTTCCTTTCTTCTCATGCCCCCTCCTCCGATTCCATGATTCCACCAACACCTGCTTGACCAAAAGGGCAGGAAGAGAACCATCTAGGAGGTACCTCTCCCTATTTTCCATATCTGCCCCAAAAGGCAGGAAAGGAGCCTCCCTGGGGGTACTCATTAACAACTCCTTATTGGGAGGAACAATTCTCTGAGACAGGTGATCTTGGCAACAGGTGAGGAGTAGAGTGAAGTGTTCTGGAGGTATTAGCATTCCATTTCCTTTTGAACTAGCCGCCATCTTCCTGACCCAATCATTTATTATTTATATTGACAGTTCTTTAGCCCTGGTCTCATTATCACTTACAGCACAATAGAAATTCCCAAGTATCTGACACGAATGGTAGCCACTCTCTGCCCCATTTCCAGGACTTCTCTCCATTTCCTGGGGTACTGGCATATTAACTTTATATTCAGTTGTCATTCTGTGGCAATAAGGAATAGAGGTAAGCAGTATTCCTGGTTTTTCTTTCCCTCTTATAAACACTTTCTTCAGGTTCCATGAAGTACTCTCTCCAGTTATGGGTAACTCTTAGAGACTGCTTTCCTTACCTCTGCTCATCCCCTTTTTCTCTTCTCTCCTGCTTTTGAACTCTCTAGTGTCCTACTCACAGAACAGTTTCCTTCGTTCATGAACTCTCTAAATTCCTTCCTAGCAGTCGCAGCATTTTTATTGTGCCTTTAGTCTTCATCTTCCCTTTTAAATGCTGCGGGTTAATATTATATTTTTACATTGAGTGAAGAAGATGGTAATCATCAGATGTTTGACTACATCAAGCATGTGAGAAGGCAACTCTTACACAGTGAGGAGGGATACTCCATAGAAGGCAACTCTCTCTATAGAAGACAACTCTTTAGAAGGCTACACTCTCACAGTGAGGAGGGATCCTTACTCATTGAGGAAGCAGGGGTGCTTTGCATGAATGTAACCTGATCTTATTCTACTTGATTGAATAAATTAGGCGGTCTGTAAATTTATTCTACTTATTTTTATAACTGAAGTGATTGAATATCTGTGAGTCCAGAGACATAGAAATCTTCAGAGCCTAGAAAAGTAAATTGAGGTGTTTTGTTGTAAAACAATTTTTTTCTTAGTCTCTTTTTCTTTGGATGCTTTTCTATATAATGTCTGTTTAATGATTCCAGTGTTGCATGGCACATTAAAAACAACAACAAACAACACAAGAAGGCCAAAAAAAAAAAAAAAAAAATCCAAAATAACCCAAAAAACAAAAAACCCAAAACTTTTCCTGAAAAATAAATTCCAGAAGCAATCAGGCTTTAATTTATTCTGTGATTACCCAGTTGCTCTTGTGTCTGCATCTTAGATAGCTTCTGGAAAACTGAGTCTCTTAGTTAAAAGTTAGTCACAGAGGCTGAGAATTCCAGGTATTTAAATATGCCTTGCTGTGGACGCATCTTGTTGGTAAAGCAGTGACAAAGCTCTGCAAAATCTCTACCAGTGGAAGGATGCTTGACAGAGGGAAGCGACGGCCTAATGAGACCCAAGTGGATGTAACTCTAAATGCAGCACGTTTGGAGGAAGAGCACCTGTGCCAGGTCGTGGCCCAGCCAGTGCCCTGAAAAGAAAGGCTGATGGTGTGGAATGCAGATAACTGGGCATAGCAAGAATTTCCTCATGTGCTAATAGGGTGAAACCTTGAGTGCCGACACCCTCTCATCCTCCAGCTGAGAAAGCATTAAGGGGAAGAGAGCCTGAGATTCCAGCTTCTACAACTGTATGAATCCTTGTGGAATGTCAGAACAAGAGAGGCTCCAGAGAGAGCAAGTTGTGTTCTATCCCCATCTCCGTTATAGTCTGCTCACTTTTACCCCCGTCTCCTTAATAGTTTTTGCTGTCCTGGTTTGAGAGTCAACCAAAGTAAATGAACCTTAGCAGAATCTGATATTGTATTCTCAAAAATCTTTGAACTCACATGAACTTGTGCGGTCTGGCCTGGCTCAATGCCATACAATGTCAGTTTCTAATGAGAACTTTTTCATTCTGATCTCTCCACCTTTTATTTTATGAGAAAGGTTTGAAGGTAAAATTAACTACTTTACTAATGTATCAGATTCATCTTTCAAATGTAAACACTATTCATAATCTGAGATTGACAAGCTTATATCTGTAAAGTTTTAAAGTTGTCATTTGGGGATAGAAAATATCTCGTTAATTAGAATGTTAAATAATCTACAGTGCTTATATGATGTGTTATTATTTATCAATCTTGAGTTCTCTTTACAAAGGAAGAAACAAAATAATTTCAAGTGAGCATAATATTAATGACAGCAGTATTATAAATAAGTTTAAAACAATGCCAGAAAGCACGTGACAAAACTAATTCTCTTGTATTTTTCCCCCATCTATGTACCAAACATGCTGTTATACTTTATCCATAGACTTTGTTTGAAAATTTCTCAAGACACTAGGCTACCTCATGTCAACAATGGATGGGTACTTGCTTTGGTACAGTTTAAAGATGTTTTACAACTTCTACAATGGAAATCTGCAGGAAACTGAGAAAACTGGCAGAGCATCAGACAGTCCAGTTCAAGGGAAGAAACAAGCATGGTGTGGATGAAATACTGAAAAGGGTGCAGTTCTTTTTGTGGTATTAACTTTGCAGTGATCTTAGAGCCCTATTAGCATCATTTTCAGGCTCCTTTTCATAAGGTCTCTTTGGATTAGAAATTATTCCAATATTATGTGAATACCTCATTTACTTTCCTCCTTTTCATAATTTAAGTTGGAGCCTGTGTCCCTAAGCAGCTGTGTTGTCATTTTTCAAACAGGACAAACAGACAGAGACACTGAAGGAAATAGTGGTTCTCTGTGTGATATCACTCAATCCTCTTAGGCAGAGAGATTCATGTTGCCAGTTTGAAATTTGCTCTTTTGACACAGTATACAGAGGATGAGCTATCCTTTTATACTAGATGTTAACTTTTAAGGCCTTTTCAGCTGATTCTCACACCTGAAGATCTAGTTGTGATTTATAATGAAAACTGTTACTATAATATATTGGACCACAAAGCAAGTTTTGTAATTTCAGCAATTTCTCCAATGCTCTGTCAGTGGGCGCCATTTTAAAAGAGAGATGTTATGCAACTATCAAATGCCAAGATCGCAAACAGGAATACTAGCTCTAGTAGATTAATTCTAGGATGCCTCTTGGTATTTTTAGTGTTTTACAGAAATGTCTTTATGTCCTCAAAATTATATAGATTTAACACAATTCCAAACAAAATTCTGTGAGTGCGTGTGTGTGTGTACATGTGTGTACATGAGTGTGTATATTGCTTTTTAAAGAAATCAACAAGCTAATTCTAAATTTCACATGGGAAGGGAAAGGAACTAGAATAGCTAAATCAATTTTGGAAAAGAACAAGTTGGAAGACTCATATAACCCGATTTATGATTTATTGTTAAACTATAGTAATCAAAGTGGTGTGGTATTGGTGAAAGGATAGACACATAGATCAAAAGAACACAATCAGGTCAGAAATAGACCCACACATATTAGAGCAATTGATTTTTGGCAAGGGTAAAAAGGCAATTTAAGGGAGAAAATATAGTGTTTTCCTCAAAATGATTCTAAAAGATTTGGCTATTTTATGAAAAGCTGAACCATATCTTATACTTTACCAAAACAAAATGGGTCATAGAGTTAAATATAAAATTGAAAACTATCAAATGCTAGAACAAAAACAAATAAGAAAATCTATGTGACTTTGGGTCACACGTATTTCTTAGATATGACATTTAAAGCACCAAAAGAAAAAATGATGAATTGGGATTTCATCAAAGTCAAAATCTGTCTTGTGAAAGATATGCTAAAAAATGAAAAGATGTAGATTTCACAAAATTATTTACAAAATGTATATTTAACTAATTTTATCCAGAATATATAAACAACTCTTAAAATCCAGAAAAAGTCTGTGGTCAATAAATATATGAAAAACTGCTAGATATCTTTAGGTATCAGGAAAGTAAAAATCAAAACCACAATGATATTTCATTTCTTCCCCAGTTAGAATGTCTATTTTCAAAAATAAATAAAGTCACAAATACTGGAGAGGGCGTGGAGAAAAAGAAACTCTTATACACTGTTGGTGGGAATGTAAGTTAGCATAGCCACTGCATAAAACAGTATGGAGGTTCCACACACACAAAAAAACAAAACTGAAAATAAAACTACCATATGATCCATCTATTCCATTCCTGGGTGTATTTCTAAAGGAAGTCAAGTCAGCATACAAAAGAAATAACCGGCTTTTCCGCGGGTGCCGCTATCACCCAAAGGTTTTCTTGGGGCACAACGGCCCCCCACATGGCTGCCGCAGGTGCCCAGAGGTCTTTTCTCAGGGCGTGGCTGCCATCTACATTCCTGCCACCGCCGCGGGTGCTGCTACCACTAACACCTCTCTGCCAAAGCTGCCCTGGAGGTCACCTGGAGGTCTTCTCTCTGGGTGCTGCTACAGCTGCAACCACAGCTGCTGCCACCACTGCTACCACTGTCCCCCCAACTGCTGCCAGCACCACTGGCGACTGCAGCTGCTGACCCCTGCCTGCTGCCACTGAACCCCACCACTACTGCTTCCACCACTGCCCAGAGGCCTGCTGCTAGGGAGACTCCAGGTTGCAGCCACATCAGTTTTGAGACACCGACCAGAGCCTGGGGTTTGTGTGGGGTGCTGGCGGGTTTGCTGCCACTGCCATCTTGGAGTGCAGACACCCCTGTCTGGGGACACTGGGGAGGTTCGGTGTCAGGGTGCCTGTGGGTTTGGCTGCACCTGGCATCTTCCTCCTGTGAGTGCTGGTTGCCACCATCTGGTTACTGTCTCTAAAGATTGTTCATCCCTAGTGGTCTTCCTTCAAAACTGAGATTTTGGAACTTCAACGTGACCAAACCCAGGACATCTGAGGTCAAGATTTGTGGGATAGTGACTGGGTCTGCCCAGGGCCTGACTGGGCCAGGCAGTCTTGTGGAAAGTCAGAGACAGGACTGAGAAGCTTTTGGGCACTGGCAGAGCCCATTGTTGAATTTTCCACCAAGATTTATTTTATTTATTTATTTTTTTTCTCTGGCATCTCTCACCACCGTATTTGAAGCAGGGTGTTTTTTGTGCATCAGTTTGTTGAGGACGGTGATATATGCATGATGTTTGAAGTTCTGCTATATATTCTCATATTTAAAATTTTTTTCTCTTTGTACGTATTCTCTTGCTTGTTTGTCTTCATGGATTCCCTTTCTACCTTTTCTCCACCTAACAGCCAATATCTGTTGGTTCCTCTTCTGCTCTTCCTGTGGATTGTTGCCTCTGGCTTCTCTCTTTCTCCCTTATGAACACTATGTCCTACACTTTTTCTGTTCTTTATTTTTCATTATTTGAGATTATAAGTCTGGCAAATTTACTGTTTTTATTGTGAACAGTGATTGAACTCATCATTTCTGTTTACAGCAAGAGGGCAGTGGATGCTTTGGTGGGAGCTATTAGATTTTAGACTGTATGTTGTTGGCACCAGGGACTGTTGATAATGAACTCCCTTTTAAAGGTGGGATACTGGAAGTTATTCAGGGACAATATAGGTCTACAGGATAGAATCTGTACTGCCTCAGATCCATACAACTAGATGGGAAAACACACAAGCAACATAAAAAAACAAGGGAACAAACCAAGATGCCCCAATAAGAATCCACTAACAACACAGTAGAAGAAATGTCTGAGAAGGAGTTAAACTGATCTGCAAAATAAAGAATGGTAAAAAGAGTGAAATCAAAGAGGAAATATAGGAAGTAAAAGATCACTTCAATAAAGAATTAAAGATTATGAAAAAAATCAAGTAGAAATTCTCAAAATGAAGGAAACAATAAACCAAATTATAAATTCAATGGAAAGCATCACCAATAGACTAGACCATTTGGAAGACAGAACCTCAGGCAATGAAGACAAAATGTATAAAGTTGACCATGCAGAGAAGATGGTAAGAACCCATGAGCAGAACTTCCAAGAAATATGGGATAACATGAAAAGACCAAATTTAAGAGTTATTGGGATAGAAGGAGCAGAGATACAAACCAAAGGAATGCACAGTCTTTTCAATGAAATAATATCAGAAAATTTCCTAAACCTAAAAAATGAAACGGAAAATCAAATACAGGAATTTACAGGACCCCAAATGTACAAAATTACAGCAGACCCACACCAAGACACATTAGAATGAAAATTACTAAAACACAGAATAAGGATAAAATCTTAAAGGCCATGAGAGAAAAAAAGCAAATTGTTTATAGGGGAAAACCCATATAGATCTCAGTTAATTTATCATCCCAGACCCTCAAAGCTGGGAGGTCATGGAACAACCAAGCTCTGAAAGAAAATGCCAACCAAGAATCCTACATCCAGCAAAATTGTTTCAGATTTGAAGATGAAATAAAAACCTTCCATGATAAACAAAAGTTAAAAGAATTCACAATTAGAAAGTCTGCACTACAGAACATTCTCAACAATATATTCCATGAGAGCAAAGTGGAAAAAAAAAGTGAAAACCAGCAAAGGGATGAGGTACACTAAAGGAATAGTAAAAGGAGAAACTAAATCAAATTAAAAGCCAGAAATAAACCAAAAGTACCAGGAATACAAGTCATATCTCAGTAATAACCTTGAATAGTAATGGCCTAAATTCATCAATCAAAAGACATAGACTTGGAGATTGTATTAAAAAACCAGGCTCAACAACATGCTGTCTCCAAGAGACTCACCTCATCCCAAAGACACCCACAGACTGAAGATGAAAGGATGGAAAAAAACATATCACTTGTATGGATTGCATAAGCAAGCAGGGGTTTCCATTCTCATATCAAATAAGGTGGACTTCAAGCCAAAGTTAATAAGAAGGGACAAAGAAGTTCATTTCATTATACTGAAGGGAATTATACATCATCAAGACATAACAATTATGAATATTTATGTCCCAAACAATGAAGCATCTGTGTACACCAAACAAACCCTCCTCAAACTCAAGAATCAAATAAACCACAACACAATAATACTGGGTGACATTAACACACTTCTCTCACTACTGGACAGATCCTCTAAGCAAAAACTAAATGAAGAAACTATAGAACTAAATAATACAATCAATAATTTAGACTTAATAATCAATAATCAATATATAGAATATTTTATCCACTGAAGAGTGAATACCCCTTTTTTCTCAGCAGCACATGGATCCTTCTCTAAAATAGATTATATCTTATGCCATAAAGCAACTCTTAGTAAATACAAAAAAATGGGGATTATACCCTGCATTCTATCAGATCATAATGGGCTGAAATTAGAAATCAACAATAAATAAAAAAATAGAAGCTACTCTAACACATGGAGACTAAATAATACACTATTAGGTGATGAATGGATAGTAGAAGAAATCAAGGATGAAATGAAGAAATACTTTGAGGTAAATTAGAATACTGATAAAAAAGAGAAAAAGAGAGAAAACCCAAATTAGTAAAATAGGTGATTAAAAAAAGGAAATATCACAACTGACACTACTGAAATACAGAAGATAATTAGAAACTATTTTGAAAACTTATACTCCAACAAAAGAGAAAGTATTGAAGACATTGACAAATTTCTAGAGTCATATGACTTACCTAAATTGAATTAGGGGTCATACACAGTTTATTTTTAAAAATATCTTTATTTATTTAATTTTTATGTGGTGCTGAGGCTCAAAGCCAGTACCTCACACATGCAAGGCAAGTGCTCTACCACTGAGTTACAGCCCCAGCCCCTCATACACAATTTAAACACAACAATTTCAAGTAATGAAATAGAAAAATGTCATTAAAAGCCTACCAATTAGGAAAAGCCCAGGATCAGATGGATTCTCAGCCGAATTCTACAAGACCCTCAAAGAAGAATTAACACCAATACTCCTCAAATTATTTCATGAAACAGAAAAGGAGGGAACCCTTCCAAATCATTCTGTGAGGCTAATATCACTCTGATACCAAAACCAGACAAAGACACAACAAAGAAAGAAAACTTCAGACCAATATCCCTGATGAACATAGATGATGCAAAAATTCTCAATAAAATTCTGGCAAATCACACACAAAAACATACTAAAAGGATAGTGCACCACAATCAAGTGGGGTTCATCCCAGGGATGAAGGGTTGGTTCAACATATAAATAGACTTAAAAATAAGCATCATATGATCAATTTAATAGATGCAGAAAAAGTTTGACAAAATACAGCACCCCTTCATGTTCAAAACACTAGAAATACTTGGGATTGTAGGAGCATATCTTGACATCATAAAAACCATATATGCTAAACCCAAGGACAATATAATTCTAAATGGGTGAAAATTGAAAGCATTCCCTCTAAAAAGTGGAACAAGACAAGGATGCCCTCTTTCACCACTTTATTCAACATTGTCCTTGAAACTCTAGTCAGAGCAATTAGAAAAAGAAATTAAAGGTATACAAACAGGTAAAGAAGAACTGAAAACTATCACTATTTGCTGATGACATGATTATATATTTAGAAGATCCAAAAAATTCCACCAAAAACTTCTAGAACTAATAAATGAATTCAGCAAAGTAGCAGGATATAAAAACCAATACCCATAAATCAAACATATTCCTATACATCAGTAATTAATCCACTGAAAGAGAAATAAAGAAAAGTACCCCATTCATAATCACCTCAAAAAAAAATACTTGGGAATCAATCTAACAAAAGAGGTAAAAGACTTCTCCAATGAAAACTACAGAACACTAGAGAAAGAAATTGAAGAAGACCTTAGAAGATGGGAAGACCTCCCATGCTCCTGGATAGGCAGAATTAATATTGTCAAAATGGCCATGCTATCAAAAGTGTTATACAAATTTAATGCAATTCCTATTAAAATCCCAATGACATTCTTCATAGAACTAGAAAAAGTAATCATGAAATTCATTTGGAAAGAGACCCAGAGTAGCCAAAGCAATCCTTAGCAAGAAAAGTGAAGCAGGAGGGATCACAATACCAGAACTCAAACTACACTAAAGAGATATAGTAATAAAAACAGCATGGTATTGGTACCAAAATGGACATGTAGACCAATGGTACAGAATACAAGACACAGAGATAAACCCATGTAAATACAGGTATCTCATACTAGACAAAGATGCCAAAAATATTCACAGGAGAAAAGACAGTCTATTCAATAAATGGTGCAGGGAAAAATGGAAAGCCAATGGATCAAAGACTTAGGTACTAGAACAGAGACTCTGCAACTACTAGAAGAAAAAGTAGGCCCAGATCTTCACCTTGTTGACTAGGATCTGACTTCCTTAACAAGACTCCTAAAGCTCAAGAAGTAAAATCAAGAATCAATAAATGGGATGGACTCAAACTAAAAAGCTTCTTCATAGCAAAAGAAGCAATCAATAATGTGAAGAGAGAGCCTACAGAGTGGGAGAAAATTTTTACCACACACACATCAAATAAAGCATTAATCTCTAGAATATATAAAGAACTAAAAAACATATCACCAAAAAAAACCATAAATAACCCAATCAATAAATGAGTTAAGGAACTAATACTTTACAGAAGAATATATACACTTGATCAACAAATATATGAAAAAATGTTCATCATGTCTAACAATTAGAGAAGTGCAAATCAAAACAAAGCTTTCATCCCACTCCAATCAGAATGTCAATTATCAAGAATATAAGCAACAATAAATGTTGGTGAGGATTTGGGGAAAAATGTATACTCATACATTACTGGTGGGAATGCAAAATGGTGCAACCATTATGGAAATCAGTAAGCAGATTCCTCAGAAAACTTGGAATGGAACTACCATTTGACCTAGTTATCCCACTCCCCGGTTTATACCCAAAGGACTTAAAATCAACATACTATAGTGATGCAGTGACATCAATGTTTATGGCAACTCAATTCACCATAGCTAAAATATGGAACTAACCTAGGTGCCCTTCAAAAGAGGAATGGGTAAAGAAATATATATTCATATATATATATATATATATATATATATATATATATATATGATGGAATATTACTCAACTTTAAAGAGTAATGAAATTACGGCATTTGTTGGTAAATGGATGGAGTTGGAGAATATCATGCTAAGAGAAATAAGTCAAACCCAAAAATCCAAAGGCCAAATGCTTTCTGATAGGAGGATGCTAATTGACAATGGGGGTAGGGGGGTAGGGAAGAATAGAGTTACTTTATATTAGGTAGAGGGGAGAGAAGGGAGGGGAAGGGGTATAGGGATAGGAATGATAGTAGAGTGAAATAGACATTATTACCTCATATACATATATGACTGCATGACTGACGTGATCCTACAATATGTATAATCAGAAAAATGAAAGATTACACTTCATTTATGTATGATCTATCAAAATGTATAAATGCATTCTACTGTCATGTACAACTAATTAGAACAAATAAAAAATCAAAAACCAAACCAAACACAAAACCTAAGAGATAATTGCATACCCATGTTCATTGTGGCACTATTCACAATAGTCAAAATATGAAGTCAGCTAGGTTCATGCCAGCATACGAATAAATAAAGGAAATATGGTATTCATACAAAAAGAAGAATGCAGTCCTGTTACTTGCAGGAGAATTGATGGAACTGGAGGACATCAAGCTAAGTGAAATAAGCTGGATGCAGAAAGATATGTTTTCTTTTCTTCTAAGTGGAAACCAAAATAAATAAATAAATAAAAAACCCGAAAGTAAAAAAAGGGACTGCTATGGATTGGGAAGGGGACCTGAGGGAGTTGGAAGAGAAGGGAGGTGGAGGAGAGGGTAAGAAAAAGGGTGGATAGACATGATCAATGCACAATCCATGATGTTTGGAAATACTACAGTGAATTCCACTAATTTGTACAATTTGTATGTTTTAATTTTAATTAAAAATGAAAAGTTTAAAAATAGTAAGAAAAGAATTCATTTTTAAATGGGAAAAATTTTGTACAAATACATTGATAAAGAAATATATGGATCCAATAATCAAATGAAATGATGTTCAACATCATCAGTCATTAGGTACATACAAATTAAAACCATAATGAAATATAACTATAGACTGTCAGAATGGATAAAATTTAAAAAGAACTGACAGTAGTAAAGGTGAGTAAGCATTCTGAGCAAATGGTACTCTTGTAAATTGTTTGTGGGAATAGAATATAGTGTAGCCACTGTGGAAGACAATTTGCTGGTTTCTTTTAAAGTTAAACATATGCTTACCATAAGACCCAGCAATGCCAATAATAGGTATTTACTCAAGAAAAATACAAAACTTATATCTATACCACAAGCTGTGCATGAATATTTATAATAACTTCACTCATAATCACCCCAAACTAGAAAAAACCTAGAAGTCCTTCAACTGCTGTGTACATAAGCAAACTGTGGTTCATCCATGTAGTAGAATTCTATTCAGCAATAGAAAGGGATGCACTAAATTCACTTAACAATGTGGATGACTTATATGCATTTTGCTAAGTGAAATAAGAGAGACTCAAAAAATTATAGACTGTATAATTCAATTTATATGACATTCTGGAAAAGGCACACCTTTGGAGACAGAAAACAAATAAGTGGTCTAGAGCTGAGAGAAGAGTTTGATTACACAGGGACTTGGTGGGATGCTTTGGGTATTTGTCCTCTATCTTGATTGTGAGGGTATTCCACAACATACAATTTGTGGAAACTTATAGAACTATATATCCAAAGGGGTCAATTTTATTGTATGTAATAAGTAAAAGGGAATGAACTAGTATTTAGAGTTCAAAAACATGTCATATGTCTCTTTAATCTGAGTCCCATAAAGTAAGTCTAATTTTTTTTAAAGTTCACATTGTTTACATTAGGTCATAGAGTTCTTAGCCAGTACACTTGTATGTTCTTGAGATGACTGGATTTATATTTATCAGAGATTTTTTCAAAATGCACATAGGATAGGAAAGAAAGAAGAGAGATAATTTATTAAAGCATCCCCAAGAGACTCCCCCAGAATTGTTTTGTATTATGTAACAAAGGAAGATTTATTTTATAATGTGTCTGCATAAATAAGAGCTTTCGCCCCAAATGAACCAAAGTTGCTTTAAAAAAAAAAAAGGAAGTGGAAATAACAAGAGAAATACATGTGACCCCTTAAATGTTTTCTTTCCCTCAGTGCTTGAAAGTGTGACAGCCCCTTGCCTCCAGCACCTCAGCTGCGCAATCAGGATATGGAAGGATTATTAACAAGAGTGCTCCCATTCTGTTTTCAAACCCACATAATACCAGTTGAAAAAAATAGCCTTGCTGAAAGAATATTATACATCTTTCACACATACTTGGAGATTTCTGACAGTCGGATCCAAAAAAGTACAACACTCTGTAGTTTATGTCAACCAGAATGACTCCTCTTTACATAGAATGGAAAATCAGTGCCCCCTTTCCCAGAGAATCTCCCAGCCTAATATTCCCCAAGACAAATGTGTCAGGGGAAACTACATCTTGCTGTGGGATTCAGATGCAGTTAATAAAAAGAAATGCTGCTGTTGCTGTACTTTTGGTGGTGACAATCTAAAAAGTTCTCATGACAGCAAAAATGACATTTTTGACATGCTATATATAGAGACAGAAGTGTACAATTTAGAATCTGCAATAGATCGTGACTCAGTCTGCTTGTTCTCACACTTTGCATTGTTTCTTGGCACCACTGTGTCTTAAAGCACACACCAGTTCTGCAGTAACAGACCTCCTGAGCTGCTCCTCATTATCACCATGGCACAAAATCAAACCCCCATTCAGTTCTCTCTGCTTTTAAGAAAAGTATCTTTAAAGCCTTACATCAATGTCATGTCAGAGAACTAGAGAGCTCCTTGCTTGGGGATTTGCCCTAGCGAATGGAAAACAATCAAACAAGTAAGCCAATGCATGTGCAGCCACAGAGGAGAGCTCCTTTCCCTAACATCCCCCATGGGGTTCACCAATATCAGAAAAACAGTCTTCTGCCTTTGGGGCATTAATCTTCACTAAGTCAGTAAAGATCATGTTTTCCATCCTTCTCTACAATCTTCCATGTCTTCACTATGAAGGAATGGAAGAAAAGCCAACTCTACTTGCATCTAAAAGGCCATTCATATCAACCATTTTGACTGCTTTTGGAGTAATGGAAACATTTCTGAGCAATGGAAAATGTCCTGAGGCCATGATGGTTCCTGAGAATAAAATAAGCAGAAAAAGAGATTAAAGAGAGAAGGCAGTTGGAGGCACAGAGACAAGGTGGGAAGAGCAGAGAGGCTGAGGAGAGACAGAGGAGAGTTCAGCGTCTTGGCAGACTGGAGAACACTTTTAGAATTCCATCAAGGTCACAAAATCAATTTTATTTAAATGCTGTTCTCTGCTCAGGCATATACCTGTGCTGCATTTTGGATAAATAAGTGTTCTATTTTTCATTTCCAGCTTCATATGTACCTCCAAGGCATTTTCCATAGAGAGAACATTTGTTCCTAATTGTCCATCCCATATTGTGTGGTGCCACAGCTTTCTTACTGCCACCAAGGATCTTTTCACTTGCCCTAGGGTAACAACATATAAACATCCACATGTCCTGTCCCCAAACACAGTCTGAGCAATTTTTGTCCATCTTTGTATTCCACACATCTAACAATTATTAGCTGGTAAAAGAGCTAGCAAAATTTAGGTGTATCTGATTTTGAATTATGCATTGCATAATGTTATCTTGAAAAGAAAAATTATTAAAGTTACACACCATATTAACATGTTTATTTTAAAAGATTAGAAGAAACAAAATGCTGCTATGCAAAAACTATATTATATCCTGGTGCTTGTTTCATTTACTGTCTTAAACCTTTTAGAATGTATTGTTAGGCTTGACCAATTCATGCTGCATTATAAAAATCCCAAATTCCAGGTGATTTAGTTACCACAAATGCTTATTCCTTGCTCATGTTTCATATCCCAAATAGGTGGATGGATGGCTCTCTACTGTACCTTCACTCAGTGACCCAGGATAATGAATGTTCCATCATCTTGCTGTGTCTGGGATACCCTACTTCCTCAATTTGCAAGGAAAGGGAAGGAAGAAATTGGAAAATCCCACAGGGGCTTTTAATTGCCTCAGTTTAGAAGTGGCATACTTTATTTTCACATTTTGCAGCCAGACTGAATTAGATGACTTTACCTGATCGCAGAGAGGATAGGAAATGAAAGAAGTAAGTGAAACATTTAGTAGACATTACTGATCCTGCCACATCAATACTGTGTATCTAACTCATAATTTTTATTAACTAAATAATTTTTAGAGACTGAGGTTGTGACTCCGTGGTAGATTGCTTTCCTGGCATGTGTGAGGCCCTGGGTTTGATCCTCAGCACCACAAATAAATAAATAAATAAAATAAAATAAATTAAGTTTATACATAATTTGTTAATTGTAGTTGAATTTTTGGTTGTTTTGATTTTTCACTACTGTGAATGACTGTGATAAATTTTTCTTATATCGATATCTTCGAGTACTTTTAAAGTGGTTCCTTAGGATAAATCTTTATAATTTGAATTGTTAGGTCAAGGCATTTAGAAAATTGAAGGATTTTATAATGTCAAGGTACTTTCCAGAATGGATATCCAAATTTATATTGTCATAGTAATAATGAATGTGCTCACTTCTTCATACCTTCACCAATAATATTTTTAAGTTTGTATTCTTGCCAGCAAGATGGGGATGAGGAATAAAAAGACCTTCATTGTTTTAGTTTTTATGTCTTTGATTCTTTAATCTGTGCTTTAAAATGGTCCTTTGTTCTGGAAGAAATAACTCAAGACAATTTAGGATTTCAGGTAGGCCAATGTAGCAATTTATATGAAATGAGAAAATTAAGTAATTGCCATATAAATTATTGCAATAAAATATTATTTTAAAGTATGTGTTAAATAATTCACCTACTTATAGCTCAAAAGCAAATTTAATTTTCTAAAGTTTGGAGGCAGTTATTTAATAATCTTTGTTTCAGTTTCTTTATGCCTTTATTGAAATTTTTGTGTATATATAAGGACATACCAGCATAGCAATATACATTTTTTAAATTATATTACACAAATAGAAGCTTATTCTAATATGTTTTGCTAAGATATCCTTTTTAAAATTATTATTTTACTTTTACAGATTGCATTTTGATTCATTGTACACAAATGGGGTACATCTTTTCGTTTCTATGGTTGTGCACAATGTAGATTCATATGCCATTCGTGTAATCATACATGTACATAAAGTAATGATGTCTGCCTCATTCCATCATTTTTCATACCCCCTCATTTCCCTCTACATAATCTAAAGTTCCTCCATTCTTTTCTCACCCCCACCCCCATTTATATATCACCATCCACTTATCAGGGAAAACATTTGGCTTTTAGTTTTTTGGGATTGGCTTATTTCACTTAGCATGATATTCTCCAATTCCATCCATTTATCTTTCTCATAAGTTTTGCCAGCATTGCTATATAAGGACAAGGTAAAACGTAGCCAATTCAAAAAGTATGAGGTTGTAGTTATGTTGAAACAATATACTTAGAAATCAATGCACAGAAAGAGGATTTTAGTTAACAATATTATATTGTAAACTGGAAATGCATTGAGAGAGTAGGTTTAGGTGCTCTTACCACACACACACATACACATAAGTTAATTAAATTATGTAATACATATATTAATTTGCTTCACTGTAGTAATCATTTCACTATGGATTAGAAAAAATTGTGTGGTATACCTTAAATATAAATAGTCACGTATATTAAAATAATACATGGAAATCATAAATCACTTATCCCAAATAGCATTATTAAAATTTTTAAAAATTGATTCAATATAGATAGAGTCAACTCTGTAGCCCAGAGGTCTGTTAATACTATAATTGCCTGAATTATAGTATATTGAAATGTTTATAATCTAATTCTTGAAAAAACCATAGAAAGTCATTACCTTATGAAAGAAAAGTTTACTCACCAAGTTAACTTTAAAAAAAAAACAGAAAAATGATATTGATCACAGTGTATAAACACATTGTATCAGAATCTTTTATGAATGAATATAAATGAATACTAATAAATTAATAAGCATATTATTGGCTTAAGATGGGGTTTGATCTTTTCTGCTTTTCCCTTTCTCCTACTACAATAATCACTTTTCTCATTAACTTTATGGGATGACTTTTCATGATTATAAGCTGGGATGATGTGCATTTCATTGTTTCTGGGAGTGTACTTGTACTTTTCTTGTTTACATTTAATATTGCTGAAATCAGGATGCACCTTACAGTTGCTATTACTATGAAGCAGTCATGACTTTTAGTCACTGTCAGCATATTCCTGTCAAAACTTAGAAAATGGGTGAGGGATTTGAAAGAAAGTCTTATGGGCAACAGAGGAGCACTACCATCACCAGCACAGAAAAGAATATTTTGTGAAAAAATAACATCAACAAGACAAAGTATTTGAGAAAGTAGACTGATAATACAAAGGCTGAAGAGTACCTATTCAATTTATTTTCTTATCTTTTTCTTTTCATGTAGACTCAAGAGTGATATTTGGTGAAAAATCTGTGTCTATATCTGAGTCATAAAACATTCCATCCAATATTATGGCCACATTTTTCTTCTTTACAATTGATATTTAAAGTAAATAAAATATTGTTATAGGGAATAAAAGAGGATGAAAATGTAAAGACTTGAAAGAGGGGGAAGTAAGTTCCTGGAAGAGGTGAAGGTAGATAAGATAGTGGAAATAAGGTGTTAACCTTGAGAAACAAGTTGGAATACTTCCTCTGTTGAAAGGAAAGGAGAAAGTAATATCCTGTCGTTACTTACACCTACCTTGCACTCTTCCTGCAGCAGAAATCCAAGTCACTCTTCTAAGAAGAAGGGCTTATTGTGTTGCACACTGACTCCAAAAAATCCAAATAACAAAAGCTGGTATTTATTGAACACATGCTGTATTTCAGGCATTATAGTGCATATTTCACTCGCAGGTCAGAAGAAATTGGAAATGAACTTCTTTAAGAGCACTAACTTTACAAAGTTTAAGGGCTTGTGAAGATTCCCCAGATCTTGAAGGAGAAGAGTGGGGAGGATGAGGAAGACCAAGGAGGATGAGGAGCACAAGGAGGAAAAGGCAAAGACAAAGTTGAAGGCAAAGATGATGACATTTTCAATACATTATAATTTAATAAACTATTCATAGGTTCTGTGGCTCTCATGTTCTACAGAACTTGCATAATAATGTAAGTTCATCTATGGGAACATATTCAAATCTGGATTAAAGTAGAAAAATTTAGAATACTCTTTAAAGGAAATAAAATAACATTTACAGAGTACTGGGCAGTAAGCAAAAATATTTGCATTCATTTTTTACAAGGAAGAAATTATTGGTAGGCAGTATAGTGAAGTGCAATAGAGGATAAATTTGGGAGGTTTACATCCTGGATCTGCTATGTATTAACTACTCAACCTTGATTAAGTTAGTTATGCTTTTATTCCCTCAGCTTCTTCACCTGTAAAATGGAGAAAATAATGATAATATTTCCCTCATTATGCTGTTGTGAGAATCAAATGATTTAATTGTAAAGGACTTTGAAGAGTGCTATTAATTTTCACCTTTTAATACATAAGATCAGGCTAAATAGGAGAATCTGATATGATAACACCTATCTTTAAGATACAAAAACCCAGGGATTGAGAGATCATGATCACATACTTAGTAAGTAGCAGAACTGGGACTTGCCCTTAGGTCTCTCTGATACCAAATTCTATTCTACTTGCCTAATATGATAGGCACTGAAACTGAGATGAAAAATAATTTATGTTACAGAGCGGACCCAGCTGAACAGCATAGATTTCTAAATGATATCACTAAATGAGCTTGGAAACTTAACTTCTGTAGACCATTAGAGAAAGTAAGAAATATGTGGGTAATATTTGTATGTATATATAATATATACACAAAGTTATAATATATTTTCTATATTTACATAAGTATATTTATATTATGATAGCAGTATAATATATTTTAGGCAAAACCCAAGCCATAATTCATTAAGAAAAAAATTGATACATGAGTGTTTAAAATGTCTTTCTGAACAATCAACATTATGGGACAGATCCCACGCAGAGAAGATATTTGCAAACATATGAAACATAATACTTCACGTGTGTGTGTGCATGTGTATGTGTATGTATGTATATATACACAATATGTATACATTTGTCATATAAATAAATATGACAAGGCAAAAGTCTTATAAGTAGATTGGGTAAAATACATGAAAAGATAGTTTACAAAATAGAAACACAATTATGAAAAGATCCTCAGACTTGATAATCAATCATTAAGGAAATCTAAATCAAAGTAAGGAGAATTTATTTTTATGTCCATCAGTTTAGACAAAAATCTGACAAAGTGTTTCTTAGTATTTTACTGTAAAAATGATAATACTCATACATATGTGTAACCCAGCAATGTCAGTAGAGGATTAGGCACCCATGGAAATTTCTTTCACCTATGCAGAGATATATATGTGTGGACATCCATACAGCTTGTGTAATATGGCAAAAATTATAAATATCTGATAGGGTAATAGAGAAATTATATTATCATCAATTATATAATGAAATGCTACACAGAAGGTAAAGTAAAATATGTTTTGTTGACAATCTAAACCATCAAGTTGAGTGATAAAAAGCAAGTTGAAGAATATGTACAGGACAAATGCATTTATGAGGTAAAAGAATACACAAGGCAATGGTATATATTGTTTATAAGTATATGCATATGTAAAATGACCTAGAAGGAAATAAAGCAAATAATGATTGTCTTTGGAGTGAAGGAGGGAAATGAGATGGGGAGGAGTAATCAATGTGGTTTTATATTCATCTAAAATGCTATTTGTATGAACCAAAGTGACAAACAATAAACGTTTCTTAATTCTGGAAAGTGGTAGTACATGAATGATGATAGGATGTAAATGTGTGTGTACCTGCATTTTAAAGATATTTTAAAAATTTACTTAAAAATATGTAATGGGTGCCAGAGTTTTCAGGGGAGAGAAGGTGTTGTTGAGTGAATAATGCAGGTTTCAAAAGAAGAGCGACTTGCTCAATCCTGTTATGCTGCTGGATTACCCTGGAACTTCTTTCATAACAAAATACAAATGTTAATTTGGTAGGTTGACCCCTCAAACCCAGTGGCACAGTAACATGGCCTCATATTTTAGCATTATAGTGTAATTTTCCAGATTACCAGAAAGCACCGTCTGGCTAAGACGAAAGGACAGGGCATAACTAGTAATTTTAATTGGCAATGCTCAGATTTTATACTCCCCATTAGCTTCTGTGTGGATACTGCTCCAGACAATTTATAAATTCTCAGAATTAAAAGCAAAAGCCCAGAGTTTAAGACATTGTCATTGAGGATTGAAGACCAGGACATCATCACAGTGGGTGTGTATGGAGTTGCCACAGCCCAGCAGTGGGAAGACAGTGCGTGGGGCTTGGACAGAGCAGGAAAGGACTGTCACTTGAAGCTGGGGACAGTCTATCCATTTGAACCATAGCCAGTCCTGCTGTCCAACATTTAACTTTCCTAGGGTTCTGGAACTGTTTGACTTTCCCTTTGTTTGGGTACTGGGTTTTTGTTCAGACAATCAGTCAACCTTAATTGGTTCCCCCTTCATGGTTTGTGAAATAACATATAGGGGAGTGGGTATAAAAGAATAGAAATAGAAGCCACTCAAGTACCTACATGGGAATCTACATTAAAAATCCCTTCATCAACAGGGTTAAGAAAAGATTTTTGGTCAGGTATACATTTTTTCCTAGGCTATCACAGTTCATAAATCAATAAATAAAATTCCTGTGGAACAGGGATTTGATGATCTAATTTTGGGCTTAGACTATGTAATTTTTTTCTTCCTTTTTAAACATCCTCAATAGAGAGATCTTCTGGTATATGGGGTGACTTTTGCCTGAATATCCCTCCATTTTATAAATTTCCCACCAAAGCCAGCTGTGAAATATTTCCAATGTCTCCATTTTCTTCTTGTCAACTTCTCTTTTTCTCTGGAAGGAATGCCATTTCCACAATGACATGTAAATGCTGCTTGGGCTTGTGTGATCCATTGCTCAGAAAACCTTTCTAAGCCTTAATAACATTTCTCTTCTGTTTGCTGTTGTGGTGTGTGGTGCTGACACACTTAGAAAGTTTGTGGTCTTTCCCAGCACCTGCTTTTTTTCAAATATGCAATTGAATTTTTCACGGTTGAACTCTAACATTTCTCTCCTAACTGAGTGAAGTTTCACAACACATTTGAAATATTTCTGAGGCTGGGCATATGTTCTTGTTTATCCAACACAAAGCTGAGGCCTCTTTGAACTTTCATCTCCTGATAATGTGCCTCGTATTTTAACATCATAACACTCTAAGATTGGAACTGTTTGGAGGCTTTTGTGCTTTCCAAAGGATTTTCTCCTTTATCTCTCCTCGGCTCTTCTCCTCCCTCATTTTAAACAGCTGTCTACAGACTGCAACAGAAGAATTATTTTGTGGTCAATGCCAATGAACCTTTGATATGTACTCTCTATTTTCTCAGCAGAGAATTTTCTAAGCATCTTTATCTTACACATATTTAAAAGGCCACATGACCTTCTTATGAGTCAGAAACTCTGTCTATGCCAGATGGCTTTGCTCTCTGACTTGAACCCCTTCATTTTTTCTCAGATGTATTTTCAGGCCTTCTTTCCATTCTGTTACTGACTGGTGTTGCTTTCCATAGGTCATGTGAGGCTGGTGTTACCCCAGCCTCACCTCCATTAGGAACAGGAATGAGGTGGGTACAGGTTAAATATCCTAAAGTGTTAAAACTCATCTGGAATCTCAGTCAGGTTTGACTTTTTGTCTTTTGTGGTGTTTTTAGTTTTTTTTCTTATCTGGCTCAGAGAAACCTGAAAATGACTTTTCGTTGGCTCTTTAACACCTTCTTCACACACCACAAGAATTTTATCCGGGATGCATTTGGCCCCCTATCTGTCATGAAACCTTGGTGAGATATTTCTCTGGAGTTCCTCCAAAGCTGAAGGAGCCCACATGGCATCCTTTTACACCTCTAGGAAGAAAGGAGGTATTCAAACTATATCATTTGCTGGCTGTTTTCTTGGTTGGCTCCAAAATACCAGCTTTACTGGAGTGTTAGCACCTTATGCTAAGAAAATATTACCTTCTCAGTTCCTCATTTTAGATAGACTTTGATCTGCATTCTTCTCTTTATGTCTTCTTCTTGCAAAAGAGCATAAGACTCTTTGTTTTAAGAGTTCCAAGAGAATGAATAAGATGATAAAGTGTTTTAAGATATAGTAAAAGCAAAACTTTAGCATTGTTGTCCAAAAGATCAGGACCTCCAGTTCTAACAAAATTTACAATTACAGTGCCTCCTGTGAGGTGATTTTCTGTTATGTTGTCTGCACTGATAATTATCTTTAAGTTTTTTTTTCTAAAAAGAACAATCTATAAATCCAAGACAGTTTAATAATCATTTACTCAAGTGATTGGGCAAACATGAAATTCTTAGCAATTCTTATTCCTTATCTGTATTTTTCCCCATAGTTTCATTGAGATAAAACTGAAGTACAATAAAATGCACATATTTGAAGTATGCAATTTGATCAGTTTGACATGTATGTACCAATACAATCAATATAAAAAGCATGTCCCTTACTTTTTTAAAAATTGAAATCATGCAGACAGTATTCCTGCATGATTTAGTATATTAGAAATCAATCACCTTAAGATATATAGAACCTCTCCCAACCCACATCAACTATTTCAAAATTAAATGGTACACTTATAAATATCTCTGAGGTCAAGGAAGAAAGCACATGAAAAGTAAATAAAAAGTGCTTTGAACTAAGATAATAAAAGCTTAAAATATCAGGATCTTGGGGATGAAATAGTACTCAGATGAATATTTATAACTTAAAGTACTTATATCAAAAAGAAGCTAGGATAACAATCATATTATTTTCAAATTAAGTAGTAGGAAGGAAAAAAACAAGAGTAGGAGCAGAAATATATGAAATAGAGAAGAAATAATACAGCTAAAATTTGATAAAAATTAAACAAGTCTAATCAAGAGAAAAGCAAGAACATGAGCATCAATTTCAATGGAAAGGGAGTTACTAAACTAATCCTATAGATGCTAAAGGTAATGTTACAACTGTATGCCATATATTTTATAGCTTACGTATCATGGTCTATAATAGAGAAGGATCTATGTGCTGCTGAGAAGAAAGTGTATTCAGTCATTGATGGATGAAATATTCTAGAAATGTCTGTTAAGTCTAAATTATTGATTGTATTATTTAGTTTCTTTGTTTAGTTTTTGTTTAGAAGATCTATCCAGTGGTAAGAGAGGTTTGTTAAAGTCACCCAGTATTACTGTGTTGTGGTCTATTTGATTCTTGAATTTGAGAAGTGTTTGTTTGATGTACATAGATGCTTCTTTGTTTAGGGCATAAGTATTTATGATTATTTGTCTTATTGATGTATAATTTCCTTAAGCAGTATGAAATGTCCTTCTTTGTCCCTTCTGATTAACTTTGGCTTGAAGTCCACCTTATTTGATATGAGAATGGAAACTCCTGCTTGTTTGTGCAATCCATACAAGTGATATGTTTTTTTCCATTCTTTCACCGTCAGTCTGTGGATGTCTTTGCCTATAAGGTGAATCTCTTGGAGACAGCATTTTGTTGGATCTTGCTTTTAATCCAATCTTCCAGTCTATGTCTTTTGATTGATGAATTTAAGCCATTAATGTTCAAGGTTATTATTGAGATATTATTTGTGTTCCCAATGATTTTGGCTTATTTCTAGTTTTTAATTTGAAGTAGTTTCTCCTTTGATTGATTGTTCCTTTAGTGTAGTTCCTCCCTTCACTGGTTTTCACTTTTTTTTTTTTTTCGTTTCATCTTCATGGAATATTTTGCTGAGAATATTCTGAAGTGCAAGTTTTCTGGTTGCAATTTATTTTAATTTGTATTTATCATGGAAGGCTTTTATTTCATCTTTAAATCTGAAGCTTAATTTTGCTGGATTAGGATTCTTGGTTGGCATCCATTTTCTTTCAGAGCTTGGTATATATTATTCCAGGACCTCCTAGCTTTGAGGATCTGGACTGAAAAATCAGCTGAGTTCTGTATGGGTTTTCCCCTGTATGTTACCTGATATTTTTCTCTTGCAGTCTTTAAAATGCTATCCATATTCTGTATGTTAGGCATTTTCATTACAATGTGCCTTGATGTGAATCTGTTGCATTTTGCATATTTGGGGTCCTGTAAGCCTCTTGTACTTGATTTTCCATTTCATTCTTTAGGTTTGGGAAATATTATGATATTTCATTGAAAAGATTGTGCATTCCTTTAGTTTGTATCTTCATGCCTTCATCTATCCCAATAAATCTTAAATTTGGTCTTTTCATGTTATCCTGTAATTCTTGGAAGTTCTGTTCATGGTTTCTTAATATCTTCTCTCCATGGTCCTCTTTATTTTTAAGATTATATATTTTGTCTTCATTGCCTGAGGTTCTGTCTTCCAAGTGGTCTAGTCTGTTGGTAATGCTTTCTATTGAATTTTTAATTTGGTTTATTGTTTCCTTCATTTCAAGGATTTCTGTTTATTTATTTATTTTCAGAATCTCTATCTATTGAACTAATCTTCACTACCTGTATTTGCCCTCTTACATCATCCTTTACTTCATAGATCAGTTTAACTATGTACATTCTAAACTCCTTCTCTAACATTTTTTTCCATTGTGGTCTCAATGAATTCTGTTATTGGAGAATCTTGGTGGCTTGGGGCGATTTGTTCCCTTGCTTTTTCCTGCTGTTTGTGTGTCTGCCCATTTAACAGTATGGCTCTGAGGCAGTAGAGTTTCTACCCTGTGAACTTATATTGTCCCTGAAAGTTTCCAGTACCTCACTGTTTAGTGGGGGAGACAAATAATAACAACCAATGCAAACAATTTAGAGCATTAAACCAAATAGTTCCTGCTGTGATGTCTGCAATGTTAATTATCACAAGAAACAGAAATTATATGATCAGTTATTGCCTATAATAAAAACAGCAAATTTGCAAAAGGGTTTACATTTTCAAATGGTGGACAGGGAGAGAACAAAAGTAATACAGGATGTGATGATTATGAGGGAGGAGGGGAGTAGACAGAAGAAAAAGAGTTAAGGAAGAGTGAAAAGAGAATAGTAGAGATTGGCTGTTAGCAGAAGAAAAGAGAGAACCAAGGGAAAGAGGAGAAAAAAATATGTACACAGCAAAATTTTTTTAAAAAATTAAAAACAAAAATTAAATAATTAAAAAAACTAAAATATATGAATCAAATGTCCTAGTTCACAAAAAAACTAACCCATATAAAATAACTGTCTCCAAAAATGCTATAGATGTGAAGAAAAAAATAGGAGACTGTATAAATCTCCATGTACCATTAAGGTCACAAACAGTGAAAAACAATTAAAAAAAAAAAAAGAGAAATGAAAAAAATCTTGATGAAAAGTTAAATAATTCTTTCCATTGGAGTTCAAAGTATTCTCAGCTTCTCTTCCCAGCAGTTTTAGGTGGGGTCTTCTAGAGTGTGATGCTCCACCCTTCGGATTCTTGGAGTGGGAGAGGTAGTCCCAAAGGTGGAGTTCCTGGAGGCAGGGTTTAGGCTTAAGTGGACTCCAGGTACTTTACTGAATGCTAATTGGTCTAGAGATTTTAAATCAGTGCACCTCCAGCACCCAGTACTTGCTGATCCACATTGGAGGACTTTACCCCAGGGATCTCCTTTGGGTTCCACTCATGTGGTAGAGAACCCAATTCTTAGTCCCCTGTGTCACCTGTAGACCCCATATTTCCTGGTTTCGGGTTCAATCTCCAAACAATTTCTCCCACCTCTGCTCTTCTGAGTTCCTGACCAGATCCATCTCTCCCAGCTGGTACTGCAAGCAGTGGGATTGGAGTGGGAGGGGTAGAACTGGGTGGGTTTCCAAGACCAGTTGTCCCCTATGTAAACCTCACTCCATGTTTGGTTTTCTCCTGGTCACTTAAGTACACTCTATGTCATGCAGCATGTGTTTACTGGGACTGTATTTCAGGCTAAACTCAGGTTTGCAGGAATCAGCCCCCTCAGTTGCCAGCCCCTCACACAGCAGCTGCAAAATGGTTCCTTCCTTTGTCCTCCACACACCACCTGGAGTTGACTGCTTCTTTCCCCATACAGGAATATTGTGCAGTGTGTTTTTCAGGTTTGCTGGGCAACGTCCTTGATCTCTAAATGCTCCATACCCAGATATGCCCCAGACCTCCCCCAAATGCGGGTTCCTTTAATTACCTTATCCCTCCACTATGCTCATGGATGGAATCTCTGGCTGGAACTTCTGGCCTGGCTGTGGTAGCAGCTGTGCCACTTGGGATTTCTTCCTTATTTTATTATATCCAAACTCCTGAGGGCTGATCTGCTTTGAATGTCCAGTTTTAAATCCCAGTAAAGTTCCCCTGCTTTTTTTCTTCACTCACCTTATCAAGAAGCTGCCTGTCTGTTTTCTTGGTTTCTCTCCATGGAGCAGCCAGTAACGCAACCTCCTCCATTCTACCATCTTTTGTCTCCATCTATATTTAAACTTGTATATGCCTTTTGTCCACGATTTTGCTTATAGAAAAGAGACTAACAATTTACTTAATGTAGACATTACTAACAGAATAATTGGACCTCCTGGAATCTACTTTGAGGTCTTAAATTCATTACTGAACAGTCTGCAATGGTGTCATTAATTGGATCACTGGACAAGGCCTCTTAAAAATCTGAATAAGAAAGATGATCTAATCAACACTATAGACTGCATCTTTTACAAACAACAGAAAATTATATCTCACAGTTCTGGACACTAGGAAGTACAAGATTCAGTGTGTGGTAAGGACCTGCTTTCTGGCTTATGGATGGACATCATTTCACTGTATCCTTACCTAGCAAAAGAGGCAGGGGAGGTTTCTCAGGTCTCTTTTATAAAGGAATTAATCCTTTCACAGAGATGTACCCTCAAAACCTAATCACCCCCCAAAGGCTTCACCTAATATTATCTTTGCGGGCAGAATTTCAACATATGTATTTGGTAGGAACATAAATGTTCAGACCATAGCACCAAGAGATCCCATGAAGCAGAAAAATCTAGTTCTAGGGAAATTCTGCCTATAATTTGGTCAAGTTAATAAAAATTTTCCTAATAGTGATATCAACTTATAACTTAGAAAACCTACACAAAAAATGTCAGATGTGTGGTTGGTGGTTATAGTAGGTAGGACAATCTATTTACTTTCTTCAGTTTTCAATATAGTCAAGATTTTTCATAATTTTCAGTAGAATAAATTGTGTTTAAAATCAATAATTTTAGCAATACTTACTGAAAATGGATCAAGATTTCCATTCCATTTTCCTGGACTATCACTGGTTATCTTTCTTCTGATTTTTCTCTAATTATTCATCATAACTTTGTCCTGTACATATTCATTTAATGATTAAGCATCCCTGAAAAGCCTAAAAATTTTTAGGCAAAATAGTGTCTTAAATATCTGCCATGCTCAAAGGCCCTGAATAGATATTTCCTAAAAGAAGACATATGAATGGCTATACATATGTGAACAAATACCCAACATCACTAAGCATCAAGGAAATGCAAAAATCACAGTGAGATAAATTTCACACAAGTAACACTGACTATTACTATAAAAATGAAAGATAACAAATGTTGGTGAGGATACAGAAAAATGGAACCCTTGTATGCTGTTGATAAAAGTTGGTGCAACCACTAGGGAAAACAATATAGAAGTTCCTGAAAAAATAAAAAAATAGACCTATTATATGATTCAGAAATCTCACCAGTGAGTATATATGCAAAAGATATGAAATCAGTATATCAAAGAGATAAGTGCATTCTGTGTTCACTGCACCATTATTTACAGTAGCCAAATGCAGAATTAACAAATTAAGTGCCCATCAGTGGATGGATGGATGAAGAAAAAATGGTATTTGTGTTAGTTTTTCATCATTGTGACCAAAACACTTGATAAAAACAACTTTGAGGAGGGAAAGTTTATTTAGACTCACAGTTTGAGAAGTTCAGACCATGGTTGTGGACTCCATTTCTTTGGGCCCAAGGTTAGGCAGAATGTCATGGTGGAAGGGCATGAAGGAGAGGAGCTGCCTAACTCATGGAAGCCAGGAAGAAGAGAGAGGGAGTGAGGAGCCAGGGACAAAATATAATTCCCCAGGTATACCCTCAGTGACCTACTTTCTCAAGTCATGCCCTTACATGTCACCCAGTAATTTACATGTTGCCCTTATTGTTAGCCAGTAATCCACTTAAAGTATTAAATCCATCAAATGTATTAATCCATTGGTTAGGTTACCTCTTATAATCTTATCATTTTACCTCTGAACATTATACATTGCCTAATGAGCTCTCATAGTGGGACACCTCATATCTAAACCATAACCACATATATATATAGCCATATATATGTGTGTATGTGTATATGTATACATATATATATATATATATACACACAAAGTGGAATATTATTTAATCTTTAAAAAGAAGGAAATCCTCTTCATGACAACATGAAAGGAAGATGTTTTGTTATGTGAAACAAGCCAGGTGCAAAAAAAATACCACATGATCTCACTGATATGTAGAAGGTACAACAGTCTAAATCAGACTTTTAAAAGCCAGAGAGTATTAGGCTTGGTGGTGCACACCTGTAATCCCAGTGGCTCAGGAGTCTGAGGCAAGAGGATCGCAAGTTCAAAGCCAGCCTCAGCAATGGGGAGGCATTAAGCAACTCATTGAGACCCTATCTCTAAATAAATATAAAAAATAGGGCTGGAGATGTGGCTTAGTGATTGAGTGCCCCTGAGTTCAATCCCTTGTACCCACCTAAAAAAACATCCAGAGAGAAAAAGGTTGATTACCAGAAGCTGAGGATAGGGGATAGTCGGGAAGTGTAAATCAGAGGACACAAAATTTCAGTTAGATAAGAGGCATAAATAAGTTCAAGGGATCTACATCACATCACAGTGACTACAGTAAATAATATATGTATGGTATACTTGAAATCATTGAGAGTAGATTTTAAGTGTTCTCATCACACACACACACACACAGACACACACACACACACAATACGTATGTGAGATAATCCATGTTACTTAGCTTAATTTAATTCTACTCAATGTATACCCATATCAAAATATCATGTTGTATGACACAAGTCTATACAATTTTGTCAATTAAAATAAATAAATATATGACAATCTAATTGCGCGTAAAAGCATTTACCTTTTTCTGTATAACCTGTGCATCACTGGAAGCGTCAAAAGGTTTTTCATTATGATAAAATAACTGTGCTGACCATGTGTCCCATCCAGCAATGCATAAAACTAAGAGGTGATTGAAAGAGAAAAAGTTCATTAATTCAAATAATCTTGGAAAAAGTTACTTGAAAAAGAAATACATAAAATCTGAGAAAGGAATTACAATTAAGAATCGAAGAATGAAATAGTCCTGTGATAGTATGACTAGTGATGAATGTGGGATTCAGTTAAACATGTATTAGTTAAAAAAAAAATCATTGGACTTGTAATTAGAATACACAGCATAAATATCAAAGTATTTTTAAGAGAAAGTACTAGTGTTCAAAATAATAGTTTAGTATTAAGTGAAAGTACACATTCATATTATATTAATAAAGATGAAGGGCAGTGGAAGAGGGGGAATGTAAAAAGATTTTTGCTAATTCCTGTCTTAAAAATGATTCAATAAGGGAGATTTCTGCTTATTTTTAGTTTTACTATTATTTTTTTCAAGTTATAGGAGAAGTTATTTACTATAGACCATTTAACAATCCACTTCTGTTCACTGATGTGATGTTTCTCATTATATACTTTTTGTTTTCCATTCTGAGATGAACCACTCATACACTTATTTCTGATATTTCTTGGACATATTTGGAAAAATGAAATTCTTTGCTTTGGGAGTAGGGCACTGGTTGCTGGAGATGGAACCCAGGGCTTTGTGCATTCTAAGCATGTGCTTCTACTACTCAACTATGTGCCCCAAGCCCCTGCAAAATAAAATTCTAACTTTCAATCAAGATTCAATGATAAAAACCAAAATTTACCTTGTAATATCTTTCTCCAAGGATCTTTTATTAAAGCTGCTAATTATAGATGAAATGGTTAAATGTATTAATGAATCAAGAAGGAAAGGAGCTAGTACAACCACAAGATGGGACCCTAAGTTATATTCCATGTATGTACAATATGTCAAAATACACTGTACTGTCATGCATATCTAAACAGAACAAATAAAATTTAAAAAAGAAAAAAAAGAAGGAAAGGAACTAATTGATGAATCAAGGATGATTGTATATGTTGGGTTGTATGATATTATTGAGTCTCCAATAACATGTAGAAAACAAAATCTCACTAGAGTAAAAAGTTGTTAAACCAGAGAAGGAGAAAGAGGACTTACTAATCACTGATGACAGATTCAGTCAGGGTATATGTGGGGGGAGAGGGTAAAGAATGACAAGGAATGGGTCACCAGCTGCCTTTATTCCCATCTGAGAACCAGCCTGTCTTCTAGAGATTATTCTAATTTCCCTAGATTCAGTGTATGTGCTTTAAATTATTCAGTTTTCTCTTGTCCATATCACAGAAATGGTAAACGGGTACTGAAGATAAGCTATGTGAGCTACTTTTGAGCCATTATTACTAATGACAGGAAGGCAATGAATGCAACCTAGAAAAGTACAAATGAGCATAATGGAAAGCATTGATTTGCCTCTTGCTAAAGCAGAAACTTTGTTGGGGTTTGAAAGAATATGAGAAAAATCCTTGGAGGAAAAAAATACAAGTTTCAAGAATTGGCTAGCGATTCTACATGCATATTACCGTTTTGTTTTTAAAGAGACAAAAAAGGAGAAACTGATTTTCAAAATACTTTTCAAGTATTTGAAACAATTAGATTCTCAGTAAAACTCATGTAAAAACTGACCTTTATTTATATGTATTAGGAATAATGCAAAATGATTTAAGATGGAGTGCTTAGAGATGAGTTGAGAAATATAATTCATTTATTTTAGTTTATCTAATCACACTTTTGAGATATTTTGAAACACTAGTGGAGGTAAAGTAAAAGTGAAAATCTGTATTACTTGTTGAAAAGCTATTAAATGTTTTTAAAAGCCTATTTCAGTCTATTTGAGAATTTCTAGCAATTTATTACTAGTCAAAAATATGGAAAAACCACACAAGTTAGCTCCAATATACTGACTGATTCATTTATGTGGTATCTTTTTCTTGCCATTGACTATGATAGATGTTGAGGGACAGTCTCTACCCTCACAAACCGGCAAACAACAAGAAAAATATCCTCTAAAAGTAAAAAATCTACCACAAAAGGAAATTATCCAAAATAATGGCATTATTTTAGGGGGTTGAGTTATGAGTGATCTTTTATATCCTTTCCTTTATTTTCTCAGTTTTCTACAAGGTGACTGTTAACCTTAAAATCTCAAAAAAACCAAAGGGCAAATGATCTCACTGATAAGCAGATGATGATACACAATGGGGGGTGGGAGGGAGGCAAGAATGGAGGAAGAAGGGACTGTATAGAGGGAAAAGAGGGGAGGGTGGGGAGGAAAAAATAGCAAAATGAATCAAACACTATTACCCTATGTAAATGTATGATTACGCAAATGGTATGCCTCTACTTCATGTACAGAGAAACAAGTTATACCCCATTTGTTTACAATAAAAAAGGACAAAAACATTTAAATTAAAAAAATGTTTATCATATAAAGAAAAATTAAAGGGTTTTTATCTAAAAAAAAAAAAAAAATTAGGAGTTCCTGCTGTGACGGGTCTCCCTGACGCGTCTGATTGTCCTCCACCCGGAGGGCTGTGTGCAGGCGGTCAGTCGGCCCTACCTATCCCAGTCTGACCTTGTTGGGGAGTGTCCCCTTCCCTTGTCGCTGGTCGAGAAGAGCAAGGGGGCTTAAGATCCCGACATCTGGTGCCCAACATCGGGCCCCTCAAGGCTGATCCGCAGCCAAAGTGAAGAGGCAGCTTCGAAACCGAAAGTACCGGCAGATCGGGCCAAGCGAGTTCCGAGGTAAGGCATCCCTGAAAAGATGGGGCAAACACACACCACACATGGTGACCCTGCGCTCTCAGCTCTTAGACTCATGCTGAAGAGTAGGGGCCTTGAGTTGTCTGATACACAGGCAGAAAAAGCCTGGGACACCTTTACTCGGGTAGCTCCTTGGCTTCCTGCTGCTAATCTTTTTGACTGGTCCACATGGGATCCTGTAGAACAATTTGTTAGGAAGAGGGAAATCAATTTAAGGGAGGGTCCCCCATTGGGAGTCTGCCCTACATTATCCACCCTTAAGGCCTGCTTCTCTCCAGGACTTCCCGAAGGGGGCTCCAAGTTTTCCCCCAAAGAGCCGCCTCCTCCAGATGGCGGGAAATCTTCCCGGTGGCCATTTTATAATACTGGGCGAGAACTCACTGACTCTAACCTCCCCCCTCCCTGTATGGCCTTCCCGGTAATGCTAAAATGTTAGTTTGGGAAGGGATGACTGCCGATCACAAATTGACCTGTGCAGGGATGAAAGCTCGCTCCATGAGAAGGTGGATTGTGGCTACCAAAGATATTGGCACACAGCTTCTGTGAGCGAGCAGGCAGAAGAAAAGGGATTCCTTATCTTCAAATCTCTTCTTTCTTGAGCTTCTATGCTCTTCCTGCAAACTCGAAGGCCTCCTTCTTCTCCCCCTCTTGATCCCTCCTCCTCCTCCAACTTCGACTCAGCTATTTCTGCTTCCATTCCCTGGCCCAGCCCACCTAGTCCTCCTGCCACGAGGTCTCACATACGCAGGTGTGGAGGGAGTAACCAGCCCAACCATCAGTGGCATGTCCTAGTAAGGAGTATAATATAGTAGCCCCATTCCCCACAAGTAGTGGGAGATTGTTTCACAATTTTCTGCGTCCAAACCTGAATTGATTACTAACCAGGAATAAGGGTTAAAATGCCCTAGGCATCAAGTTTCTGCTAGAACATTTTAGCCCCTTTCAAATCCAGATCTCAGTCAAGGCTTACATTGAAATGTAAATAGAGAAAAACCTGAAGGCTCAGTAGGAGATCTGTCTCAAACCCAAGGAAGAAAAAAAAGGTAAAAAGAGTCTTACCTAAACTCCAGCAAAAGTAAATTTATGGTGCTTTACTAAAGTAATTAACGGCTGTATCATTTTTCCAGGACTCTTGTTTTTTTTTAATTCTACATTTTTTTTGAGCTCATAACTTCTTTGATCAGTTCTATTTTTTTATTCAACTAGAGTTTTTGAACATCTGTTACATTGCAATGGAGATTCACCTATAAAGTTACAAGGCCTTTGATTTTGTGTTATTTGTATGTCGTGCTGTCTGATGTCATATTTGTCTTTATCAAAATTGAGCGCTCCTAAAATTAAAATTTAAAAATGGATCCAAATATTTTAATTCACGTGATTTAAAAAGGTTCAATTTAAATTGGGTAAACTAGTAGAAGTAAAATGTCTTTAAAATTAACTCACAAATCTCTAAGTGGTCAAACTAATAAAATGTTGATGTTTATAAAATGTCTAACATCAATTTTTCTAGGACTTTTCTTCCACAGGAAAGAGACGGCAACTACTGTTGGTACACTTGTCTGATATCTTGATTTTTTTTACAATAAGATAAGTGAATCAGAGTTCACATGTATGGGATTACTCAAATGTGTTTGTAGAGAAAATTGCTTTGTAAACTAGAAACAAGGTTACTAAGAGTTATGTCCTAACAGGTATAATTCTATATACAAAGGGTTCCAAAGGTTTCAGCTGTGTTTCAATTAGAGTGCTATGAATAACAAAATATTTAGTCTTATTAAAATAGAGTAATTTATATAAATCCAGAAATTTCTTAAGAGTTTCAGAATGTGAACAAAAAGGTCAACACATAGGAAAGAAAAAATGGGGGATTCTACATATGGAAATATATTTGGTGAAGAACAAAATGTTTCTGGGTGACAAAGTGCTTGTGTGATGAAATACATGAGGGTCTAAGTAAGTGCTAAGAAAGTCTGTGAAGGGCAAGTTTCAACAAGTTTGCATGTAACTAAGTTGGTTGTATGTATGTGACACAGTTGGAGCTATTTAAGGTTTTTCCTAAGGTGAAATACTAATGTTCTGATATAAACCAAAGTTTTATCTATATGGTAAGATGAGAAGGATTTCTTAGAAATGCTGATTTGCTCTTGGCTTTGTGTCTATAAAGTTTTATTCTTTAGAACAATTAGTCTTAAAAATTGGGGTTTGTGCAATGATGGTTAAATAACAGAGTATTGGACTACGTTAGAGTCTAAATTTTTCTTTAAAAACTAAATTTGGTAAGATAAAAGTGTCACGGTAATTGTGAAATGGTCACTCTTTGTATATTAAATGTGTTCATATTTTCCAGGTATACAAGTTTTTAAAGCAGGGAATTTATCAAGCTGCTATTCTTCAGATTAAACTTGTCTGTAATGGTAATTATGGAGAGTAAATTTTATTGGGGATTTATTTCTATCATTTAATGTTCTATTATAGGACCTATTATCAATAAGGTATATGTAAAATTTGTTACTTTTTATATTGAGAAAATTTTAAGAGTAAATGTATTTCTAAATATTAGAGCCTAATTTGTTTAAAGGTTAATATTGTGAAACAGGAAAACATTTTGCCACTTTTGCCACATAAAAGGAAAGTTAAAAGCTCTCTCAGCCTTTCTTTAATTCATGTTTTAGATATACTGTTAAATTGTGTTAACTAATGTTCATATAGACTCAGGAGTCAATATATGTAAACTTCTTAAAATGACATTTAAGAAAGAGTGTAAAGTGCAGTAGCAAAAATGGGACAACAGTGATTGAGATTGGGGTCTCTGACCTCATAACTTTGGACAGTGGACTTCCTTGAGAGCTACACAGAGCTCCTAACATTGCACTTTGCAGCTCTACCATCTTAGATCTACAGGTTCAACTTGATTCCTTGGCCGCAGTCATCCTGCAAAATCGTCCTGGTTTGGATCTGCTAACGGCGAAGGAAGGAGAGCTTTGCCTGTTCCTTGGTGAAGAGTGCTGTTTCTGCACCAACCGCTCTGGCATTGTACAAGATAAAATCAAAAACCTACAAGAAGATCTGGGACGTTGTAGGAGCGAGCTCCACTCTAATTTCATCAGGACTGGGTTATATGGGTGGCTCCCCTACCTCCTCCCCATTATGGGACCGCTAATCACCATTATCCTTGTGTTCACCTTTGGGCCTTGCATAATCAATAAGTTATCCATTTACTGAAAAACCAGGCTAAGTCTGTGCAGCTCATGGTGGTCCGACAGCATTATACCACCCTTTATAATAATGATTGGGAGCCCTATAGGATCATGGATCACTCGTATCAGGACACTGGGGACTAAGTGTCTCTCCCTTAAGCCCTGTTCCTCCTGAGGGGCCCGCCTGAAGTGCTAAGGTGGTAGTCAATGACGGATAAGATCCTCAGAGGAGGACAACCTAAGACAGGCACACCTTCGAGTAAGGTGGACACCCAAACTGCTAGAGTGATGTTCCATGATGGGTAAAACCCTCCCAGGGCAACCTAAGACAGACACACCCTTAATATAAAACAAAAAAGGGGGATATGTTGGGACTAATGACACATTAACTAACTCAGGCTGACTCCTTACTCCCTGGCAAGTGAGCAAGATCAAGGCTTCAAAGGTGGTTTCAAAGGTTAATGACGATAAATCGGACCACCATCAGGGATTGGTTAACAACAGTTCTGCGAACGTGATCAGCTCGTGCTTGCCATATAGTCCTATGGGACTCTCACCTGCGTGAAACCCCCCATGCCTTGCTGACCTTTAAGCTGATTGGTTCCCGCCTAGCCTCCACCCTACATAAAAGCTGTGTGACTTCCTCAATAAATGAATTCCTGCTGTGAAAAAAAAAAAAAAAAAACCCTGGAGAACCAATGATTGGGAGCACTGTGGTAAGGGCTTTATAAACATTGTCTCATTAATCCAATGATGAATAACAGCCCTTATTTTATAGTTACAGAAAGTAAGACTTAAAAAGATTAAAAATTTTACTTCTGGCACTTATCATAGAGTAATTTGAAACATGGTTGGTTTTACTTTGAAAGCTCAGTCACTATGAAATATTAGCAAATCACAGAAAAACTTTTAAACCTGTATCATTCCCTCAGAATGATAGACTATGTTAAAAGATAAAAGTAAAATAAAAGTTAAAAGGCATTTACCTTTGTATTTTTTTAAAGAAATATAGAAATTCTTTGTTTTCTTTCAGTCAACTCAGTTTCCAATTGTTCTCCTTCCCATTGGGCTATTGGTCAACATATCTATCATTCTTGAAGTTCTTTCACCTCAAGATTGCACTAGGGATCCAATATTATAAATAAGTTTGAAGGCATTTGGGAGGTCCTGTGAACATTGATAATCTGTCTCCACTGGTTGTTACTGAAATGTCCCTTGAGCTGCACAGTCCATTCAAATCTGGGTAACTCTATAGTTTTTAAGTCATGTTTCAAGATGATCTCAGGATAGCTCTAGAGAACCTGGGAAAATTGTGGTCATTCCTTTTTGGAGTTTGGGAATCTCCTTGGAGCTTTGTCAGAGAATACTGAGTAGGTAACTTGTATCCCCAAACAATTGTAAAATACAGAAACCCTTTTAGTGTTATACAAGATTACCATCCCCCCTATCCTTGCTAACTCTATGAGAGGTAAGGGTTAACTTGTCCAAGATTCATCCCCTGTAACTTGGCTTCAGCTGGACTCCTTGGAAACTGGCTATATGAGCTATGTTTAGGTCAACCAATATTTGTCAGTCTTCAATCCTGGACCTCAGCTCCTTTCTCCATTATGCCAGTTGGGAGACCACTGCTTCCTCAATCATGAAGGAGGACCAGGTAAGTTCTTTGCTAACTTGCCACAACATGCAGCTATAAGTTTAATGCATAGATTGTACCTACCTGCTCCTAAGAAAGGGGCTGGCATTCTTCCTCACCGTGCACACAAATAGCTTAAGGCTATAGCTAAGATTCTGCATGTCTTGTTGCTATTGCATACTGGCTTTTAATCATCCCCAAGGGAATGGTTGGTATTTCCTTTAATCCTAAAAGATCATAGCCTTGAAGATCTGAGTCCCTTTTTAAGACACAAGAGTTAGGCTCTACTGGATCACTGAATGGTGCCCCAGAGAACCAGCTCTACCCTTCTAAATATTCTTGAGGAGATGCTACCTAACCAATCCTAGCATGTGTGATATGTGGCCACTTGAACTGCACATTTTGACATTATTGAATTAAATTTTTGTTTTGCTAACTCGATGAAATGATTCACTTTATTCTTTTATTATCTATTCCCTTGACTATTAGCCTACAGTGCATCTTTCCATATTATTTATTGGTCATTTTTGTTTTCTTCTCTGTGAAGTTCCTGGTCATAGTCTTTCCATTTTTCTTATCAGTTTTTAAAAGAAGTAACCTTCTGCCTCATATGTACTGCAAACCTTTTCCCTATTGTTTCTCTTCTAGCTTTACTTATGGTACATATAAAAAACCTGCATTTCTACTTCTGACTTTCACCCAAACTTATCATCTATTTGTACTTTTCTAAAAAATTAAAATATGACCTTATTGTTATTTGTTTGATTTTTTTTAAACTAGATTTGAACTGAGGGAAGAGGTTGTCAGAAAAGACAGCCTCTATCTCTTAGAAATCTGTTCCTAGCATTTCTCTTTATTTCATTATTTTGGTCAAAAGTTTTGTATATTCTGCAATCTCTTCCTTGTTTTTTTTAGCAGGCTATTTTTTCAGAGCAATATGCTGATGTTGTGTTGCAAAACACATGGAATAATAGGATGCTGAATCTTAGGCAGTTTGTTCCTGACTCTCTGGCCACATTTGTTTAGGGACTGTCTGGCAACACATGGGTAGATACCATCTTTAGAAAGTTTTGAAAATTTTGCAGACTCTGCTAGGTCTTTTGGGTCCCAGGTGATGAGGCAAAGTGTTATTAGCCCAAGAATATCCTTCTTTCCCTTTTTTAGATTAACCAATTTAAAACTACTCCAGTTAGCATCCACTGAGCAACCCTGAACAGACATGTATTTTCTTTTTTAGTTCTCCTTGGTGTGTTACAGGAACACTCCTTACTTAAAAGCAGGTGAATACAGCCATGGTTCTAGTCATTCTGCTTCCTGGGAAACCTTGTTTGTAGTTTCCATCACTGATTTGACCACATAACCTTTCCACTCTTCACTCAGAGCATTCATAGCAACTTCTGTGGCCATCTGCTTCTCATAAAAGGTATGTTTTTGTTCATCATTGATGTCAGCATGTTTCTGGTAGCTAGTAGCTAAGGAGAAGACATTTATTTTTATCCTGAAGCAATGCTTTACTAAGGATCAGACATTTTTACTTACTTTCATATACAAAGTGAACACATCTTACCCTTCATGAATGTTCTTCCTAATTTTCCTGTCTTCTTGCAGTGATCCCAGAGTACTACTACTGGATACTGGATACATTGATTTGAAACACTAATAGTCAATTTTGACCTTTTAAAAATTATACCTTTAAGTCCATTTTAAAGTGAGTTAATTGGCATCTCTTTGAAGCCCAACAAACACACTGTGATATTATTTCTTTGGTTTTTTTCAGAGATGATGGATAAAACATAACATTGTCATATTTCTCAAAAAGTGCTCCCTTGAGTTCTGAATTTATAGTTTGAGGAAAAAAATGTTTATACAAACAAAATATCATATGCCAGTTTTTAGCCAAGGAAAGGTGTATTATCTATGATTAGTTAATATACAATCAACTCCTTTATTTACCTTTCCAAGTAGAGGGTTCCTGACAAGCCTCCTTTCTTGGGCTTTCAATAAAACATTGTTCTATTTGTGAGTATGTGGGAGCTATAGAGGGAACCCCACACTTCCTGTGGCTGGTCCTTTCAGCTACCTTTTTACCTCAAGTCCATAGGAATTTCTGTGCAGGTTTACTATCTATCACCTTTTTAATATCCATATATCCATTGAAATTTTGTTTCTCACTAGCCAGCTAGGTAGGGAAAAAAAAAAAAAAAAGATTGACTGTGATTGTAATTTTAATGAAGCAGAATTTACATTGTTTCTAGGCTGTCTGCCAATTTGCTATTTAGGAAAGTTAACCCAGATACAGCTTAATCAGTCTCTTTTTTTTTATCACCCTAAATTCTCTTATTAAGATCAGAGGAAGGGGAATAATATAACTTTAATGGTTTTGTGCATCAGACAGGAGTCAGTCCCTAATTTCAGGTAACTGGAACCAACTACCTTTTCCCAGAGACCCTAAAGGTCTCTTGTCCACTCCTGTGCATGATCTGCTGTAGTCACATACTCTCCTTGCTTCTGTTCAGTCTGTTCCTATTGGTTTCACCAAATCCATTAATGACTAAGGAACGGTCTTTTAGCCAAAAGAGCTTCAGAAGCAAAGTCTGACTTCTTTGTAGTAGATCTTCCAATCAACCATAGGTTTTTCATTATGTTAAAAGTGCCTTGGTGAATAGGTTGTAATCAGTTTAGGTAGGTCATATGTCTCTAGAAATTTGTCAGTGTCTTCAATATTTTCTATTTTATTGAAGTATAAATTTTCAAAATAGTTTCAAATTATCTTCTCTATTTCAGTTGTGTTCATTGTGATATTTCCTTTTTCATCACATATTTTAGTAATTTGGGTTTTCTCTCTTTTTCTCTCCAAATTTAATGCAATTCCTATTAAATCCCAATGACATTCTTCACATAACTAGGAAAAGCAATCTTATTTTTCATTTGGAAAAATAAGAGACCCAGAATAACCAAAGCAATCCTTAGCAAGAAGAGTGAAGCAGGAGGCATCACAATACCAGACCTTAGTCTACAGAGCAATAGTAACAAAAACAGAATGGTATTGGCACCAAAATAGACATGTAGACCAATGGTACAGAATAGAAGACACAGAGACAAACCCACATAAATACAGTCATCTTGCACTAGACAAAGGTGACAAAAATATTCACTGGAGATAAGATAGTCTATTCAACAAATGGTGCTGGAAAAATGGAAAACCACATGTAACAAAATGAAATTAAACCTTTATCTCTCACCCTGCATAAAATCAACTCACAGTGGTTGGATCAGACTTAGGCACTAGAACAGAGATCTGCAACTACTAGAAGAAAAAAGCAGGCCCAGATCTTCACCATGTCAGCCTAGGATCTGACTTCCTAATAAGACTCCTAAGCTCAAGAAGTAAAATTGAGAATCAATAAATGGGATGAATTCAAACTAAAAAGCTTCTTCTCAGCAAAAGAAGCAATCAATAATGTGAAGAGAGAGCCTACAGAGTGGGAGAAAATTTTTACCACACACACATCAGATAAAGCATTAATCTCTAGGATATATAAAGAACTCAAAAAACTTAACACCAAAAAAACAAATAACCCAATTGATAAATGGGCTAAGGAACTGAACAGACACTTCATAGAAGAATATATACAATCCCTCAACAAATACATGAAAAAATGTTCAATATTTCTAACAATTAGAGAAATGCAAATCAAAACTACTCTAATTAGAACGTCAATTATCAAGAATTCAAGCAACAAAAAATGTTGGCGAGGATGTGGGGGAGAAGGTACACTCATACATTTCTGGTGGGAATGCAAATTGGTGCAACCATTATGGAAATCAATATGGAGATTTCTCAGAAAACTTGGAATGGAACCACCATTTGACCCAGTTATTCCACTCCTTGATTTATACCCAAAGGACTTAAAATCAGCAGATTATAGTGATGCTGCCACATCAATGTTTATAGCAGCTCAATGCACAATAGCTAAACTATGGAACCAACCTAGGTTCACTTCAACAGATGAATGGAAAAAGAAACTGTGATATTTATATAAAATATACAATATAACTGTGATATATATATATAATTCAGTTTTAAAGAATGAAATTATGGCATTTGCTGGTAAATGGAGGGAGTTGGAGAATATCATGCTAAGCGAAGTAAACCAAACCCAAAAAAACCAAAGACTGAATGTTTTCTCTGATATGAGGATGCTAATTTGCAATAAGGCCAGGGGGCTAGGGAAGAATAGAATTACTTTATATTAGGTAGAGGGGAGTTAAGGGAGGGGAAGGAGTATGGGAATAGTAAGGATACTAGAGACATTATTACCTTAGGTACATATATGACTGCATGACCAATATGATTCTACAATATGTACAATCAGAAAAATAAGAATGACACTCCATTTATGTATGATTTATCAACATGTACAAATGCAGTCTACTGTCATTACAACTAATTAGGACAAAATAAAAAAATTTAAAAAATAAAAATTAAGAGTTCATTTCATGTCCTCTACTAAACTCTAAATGGCCAGACTCATTCTGTGTTCCCTTGCTTCAACACCAACCTCTCCCCAACTCCCCTAAACCTTCCCCACTACAACAGACAATTACATGATGTGAACATTCTAGAACAATTTGCCCTCATATCCTTTCTGTTCCCTTTTTTTGCATGCATGTTTTGAGGGGCACTAACGGCACCAGCTATCATTCCCATGTCCATACTTCTGCTGTATTATGGAGGAGATGGTGGAGAAGAAGAAGCCAAGATATCTCTCTTCTTTTCCTCCTTGCTAGCAGCTTCATGAGTCTAACTCTTAGCAGGCAGGACAGCTATGGTGCAATTTTCACTAGTGCTGGTAATATTGTCTTCATTCTTTATCCCTTCAGTCATGGCTGGGGTGGCTTCCTGCTATTATGAATTTTTGGATTGCCCCACTGTTCCTTGTTTGATTTCTCAGCTCTTTTATTACCCAGGGAATCAATATTCTACATTAAAATCTCCTGACTCCAGTGGTTTCTGTTTCCTGGTTAGATTCTAATGATACATGTAATTTCCTCAGTGCATATGAAATAACTATTCAGGTGTGTTTGTGTATTGTCTGTCTGTGTGTATAAATCTCTATAAGGATTAGAAATTATTGAGCCTGTTGCAGTGGTGCTCACCTGTAATCCCAACCTCTCTGGAGGCTGAGGCAGGAGGATTGTGAGTTCAAAGTCAGCCTTAGCAACTTAGTGAGGCCCTAAGCAACTCAGTGAGACCCTGTTTCTAAATAAAATATAAAAAAGATCCGAGGATGTGGGGTTCAATTTCAATTCCCAGTACCAAAAAAAAAAAAACAAAAGAAAAGACATCACCCAAAATGTTAAACTTTTTGAGTCATTCTGATACATCCTTTCACTTATTTATTAATTTATTTATTATTTTTTAATTTTTTACAGTTTGCTTTTTGATTCATTGTACACTTATTTTTTTTTAGAATGGAGAATATTTATTTAAATAAAAATTTCTCTTTGAAAGATGGTTGTAGTTAAGGAACTTTAGACTCATGAAGCTTAAGAGGATTTAAATGTTACATTTTACTTATTCTACCATTTTCTCTAGTTAGACTTTACTAATTATTAGATTTTTTAAAAAATACTAAAAAATGTTGATAAAAATTATTTCAGTAGTTTATGGAGAAGGAAATCAAGTAATATAAAATATTTTGCATTATTATTTTCTGGTTAACTTATAAAAATATTAAACTAATATCCAGAAGGAACTTCCAAGTTTTCCTACTTCATTTCAAAGTGAAACAATGATTAATGGGCTGGTAACATATACAATGAGGATACTCTTTAGGGTTTGAAAAGTACTTAAAACCAGTTACCCCTGATAACAGAAGACACAGAGTGCTATGACAGAGTGAGGTTATTGGTCTGATTCAAGGAAATAAATAACAAGTAAAAGAAAAATGGGTTATTATGTAAATTTTTTAAACTAGCAGACATAGCCAGGATAATTAGGTAAGAACAAGAAATAAATAGCATCTAAATTCAAAAGAATGAAATACTTAGGGGAAAAAGTCAACAAAGTAGGTACAGAACTTACACTCTGAAAACTTAAAAACAGTTGAAAGAATTTTAAGAAGATCTAAATAAAGGGAAAGATATTCCATGTTCATGGATCAGAAAACAATATTGTTAAGATGGCAACACCCTAAAAATTGACCTTTGAACTTACTGTAATCCTTACCAAAACTCATGTAACTTCTTTGTGTAAAATCACCAGCTAATTTTAAAATTCACATGAAATTCAAGGAACCCAAAATTAACAGAATAATTTCGATACAGGAAAACAAAGTGGGACGATTCACATTTACTGATTTTAAAATTTATTATGAACCTATACATGGTGGTGCATATGAATAGTCCCAGCTACTTGGGAGTGTGAGGCAGAAGGGTCACCTGAGTCCAGGAATTCAAGGGTAGACTGAGCATCATAGCAAGACCTTGTCTTCAAAACAAATCAAACGAAACCCCCAATACAAAGCTATAGTAATCAAAACATTGTGGTATTGGTGGAAACACAGACATACTGACTGATAGAATTGAATTGTTAGTCCAGAAACACATTTATAGTCAATTTATTTTTTATAAGATTGGAAAGCAACTCAATGAGGAGAGAATAATCTTTCAAAGAATGGTCCTGTGACAACTGGCCATCGATCACATGACTCTTCTGTCTTCCTCTTAGCCCAGTTCACACATTCCTCTTATCTCCCTTGTGCCTGTAAGCATTTGATTTTTCAACTTTGATTCATCAGTTATCCAGTACTTGAATTCTACATACCATTTCCTTGCTGTCTTAGTTCTTTTGTGCTACTACAACAGAATACCTGAGGACTGGGAATCTTATAATGATTGACATTTATTGGCTCATAGTTTTGGAGACTTGAAAGTTCCATAACAAGGCACAAGCATGTTGTGAGGTCCTTCTTTCCGTGTGGAAACACAGAAAGCATCACATGATAGAAGGGAAAGGAAAACAAGAGGACTGAACCCAACCCAGAAATAATGACTTTAGTTCATTCATGAGAATGGACCTCTTATAACCTAAACACCTCTTAAAGATTTCATCTCTTAGCACTGTTACAATGGCAACTAAATTTCACCATGAGTTTTGGAAAAGGAGCAAACATTCAAACCATAGCATTCCTTCCTAATCCCCCCAAAACAAGTGCCTTTCTTGCATATGATGCACATTTATACCATTTGAACATCCTAACTAATTCCAGCATGAAGTCCAAAATGCAAAGTATCATCTAAATCAGATATGGGTGAGATCACGGCATGATTCATCCTGTTGCAAATTCTCCTCTAACTGTGGGAATTTAAAATCAAAATAAGTTATGTTCATTCAAAGTACAACAGTAGGATGGGCATAGAATAGATATTCTTATTCCCAAAGGATAAAATAGGCAAGAAAAAAAGGAGTAACTGGTCTTAAGTACTTTCCAAACACAACAGGATGAATGACATCACATCTTAAGGCTTAGAAATAATGTCTTTGATGCCAAATTCCACTTCCTGGACACATTGCGTATGTGACTGGACCCTAAAGTCCTCAGAATACCCACCCCCATGACTTTACTGGGTACAGCCCATACACCAGCTCTCACAGGTTGGAGCCTCTTGCCTGGAACTCTAAAAGACTGGCATTACATGCTGGTACCTCTATAGTTCTGTGTTATCTAGGGCAGCCTCATGCCTGAAGCTCCACTAGGCACTATCCTGGTAAGGGGCTCTACAATGGCTATATCCCTGAAGCAGAATTCTTCCTGGGATCCCTGGCCCTCATGCTCTCTGGTACAGCCTTTGAAACCTAGGTGGAGGTAGCTGTGCCTTCACTTCTCATGAGCTCTGTGTTCCCACAGATTCAGCATTGTGTGGATACTGCCAATGCTTATTGCTTGTACCCTCAGTGATGAGTCCATTGAGGGTGCCCTGGACCCATTCTCCAAATTATTTTCTCCTCCTGAAATTCTGGGCCTATAATGGGAGAAGTTGTTAAAAATTCCAAAATCCCTTGGTTATTCTCCCATCAATGTGATAAATACCATATTTTCTATTTATCACTACTAATCCCTGAATAAAAGGGTCACTTGGCCATACTGTTGGTTTTTTTCCTTGGAAATGCTCTCTTTTTATTTTTCTTTTTTCTTTCTTTTTTTTTCTTTTTACCTACATGGTCAGGTTGAGAATCCTTTAGTTCTCTAAATTCTATTTTTCTTTTGATTATTAATTCCATATTTAAGTCATTTCTGTCTTCTCACATTTTACTGTACACAAATGAAAGCCATGCAGTGCCCTGATTGTTTGCTGCTTGGTTATTTCTTCCACCAGATATCCTAATTCATGGCTCTTAAATTCTGCCTTCCACAAAACCCTCAGGAATGAACACAATTCAGCTAAGATCTACCATTTTATAATAAGGATAGCCTTTGCTCTCGTTTCAATATCTTCTTCCTCAGTTCCATTTGAGACCTCATCAGAACGGCTTTTACAGTTCATATTTCTAACAACATTTTGATCATGTATTACTTAAGTAATCTCTAAGAATGTCAGACTCTGTCTACAGTTCTCCTCTTTTTTTTAGACCTTACCAGAATTGCCCTTAATGCTTTATTTGTGGCAATCTAAGCTTTTTCTTGCCTACTCCTTCAAATTCTTCTAGCCTCTACTCATTACTCAGTTCCAAAGCCACTTGCACATTTGCAGGTATTTGTTATAATCCTACCTCTGGTGCCAAACTGCTGCTGTTATATGACCACTTTATGCTATTGTAACAGAATATTTGAGACTGAGTAATTTTTAATGAATGATAGTCATTGGCTCATAGTTCTGGAGGCTGGGAAGTTCACTCTCAAGGTGCCAGCAGCATCTGATGAGGGGCTTCTTCCTGTGTCATTACATGGTAGAAGGACAGAGAGTCAGAAACAGAGAGAAAGGGAAAGAAGGAGTGAAGCTACTCCAATAGTAAAAACTTTAGTCCATTCACCAGGGTGTAGCCTTTATTTTCTAAACATGAGCACAGCTTTTATTTGCATATTATAAAATGTGAAAATAGAGACATAATTTAAAGATGGAACTAATAATTGAAGGGAAACAGAAATCTGAAACCTGGCCATGTGGTAAGGAAAAGAGCATTTCCAAGAGAAGAAATTGTGTGTATGGCCAAGTGACCCATTGATTAAGGGATTAGTATGGATAGAAGGAAACCAGATACTATTCTTCAAGACAGTGGGAGAATGACCAAATCATTTAGGAGATCTTTTGAGTCTTTCCCTCCCATCACAGGCCCAGATGGGAAGAAATTCTTAAAGGTTCTACCTTTTACTACCATTACAATGGCAGCTAAATTTCAATGTGAATTTTGGAGGAGTGGACATTCAAGCTAAAAGGTTATAGCATATGCCCTAGTGTGTCTTTTGATAGGATCTCTCTCATATTGAACTCCATTATTTAAACCAGTAATTCTATACAGGGAGAGTTTTCAAATTATGTAAGTATTATCCTTTATAGCAATTGCAGGATGATGCTGTTATTTAGTGAGTGTGGGTGGGAGAGATTTTAGATGCCCTGTGATGGATATGTCTTATATGCACAATAGAGAATTATGGTGCCTGACTCTCAAATATAATATCAACATTCATGTATGGGATAAAATAGTTTATGATTATTTGAAAGTCAATAAAATGATTTTATATGTCATAACAAAGTTTCTTTCTTCTTAGTTTTAGCATTAACTAAAATTTACAGAGTGTAAATGTTGTTATGATCAAGGGAATATTGCACCATGTATTCTGAGAGTTGTTCACTATTTCAGAAAATAACATTAGCAACAAAATGCAACTTGTGATAATTGAGTTATCAGTATAACAGTATTAGTTGGCATAGTTGCCACACACAATATACAATAAAGGAAAACCTGAGACTCATTTTTTTAAAGGCTTGGAATTAAATCCTATAAAATTATTGGAGATATACAAGATGCAGGGATTGCCTTAAATCTTATTTATGAAGATTATTTTTTTATATTTTGTATTCTTGCCTTTGCATATATTCTTATTTTTTTCTGAATAACAATAAGTAATCTAGATTATAAAAGTAACATATTCAAATTATTGATTTATTTTGGGTGGACTGATTTTCCTAGTGTTATATAGATTCTGTCTCTGTTTTAGCCTTACTCCTTCTTTCATAATATACCCTTGATCCCCACAGATTTTTAAAGTATATGGTCTCCTAGGTCTTAATAAGTGCCAGAAACTGATTGTGAGCCTCAATATGTGGAGGAATTTCAAGGCAAAAGATATGTTTCCAGAGATACTTTGTCACTACCCCGTCATAACATTGGGAATTATTTTGACACTGCACTTACAAATAAGGCCCAGCTCATTTGTGCTAATATCATACTTCATCATTTTCTCTGTTTCCAAAGTCTGTAATTTGTCTTGGCATGTTATCTTTATTTCAATTAAGATTATTTCCCTCTTTTTCTTATAGACAAATAAGTCTAGTTTGTGAGGACTTATTTTTATTTTGTGATCAACTATATTTCTACTCTTTCATCTTCCTAAATTTCTCTTATTAAAGGATTTATGATCTTAACTCTCTTACATCCAATTGTGCTCATTAGCAATAGGTGTAAGCACATGTCTATGTCATCAAATTTCCTGGGATAGTCCTGTCTGAGCATTTACATACTGAAATACATATTATTTTGTTATATGTTACTTTTCTTATTCCGACAACAATATTGGGCTCAATCAAAGTGTAGCCAAATGTGTTTATGATGAACTACTGAACTGAACTGATACATGAACATTTTTGTGCTTTGTCTAAGACTTCATTCTCTCCTACCTTTAGTCAAAATACCCACTGAGGTCTAGGTTAGCTTAGCAGTCAGGAGAGTCTACCCCTTGGTTTTCTCTTCTGCTTGCTAAAATTACCAGTCCATTTAACCATTTCTTATGTGATTTAATTATAATATCAGTAACAGGGCACTTTCAGTTCTATCTCTACAATGATTTTGAAATTAATCCCCTAATACTCTCTGATGTTATCCTTAAGTTTCACTTGAATTGTTTGATAACATTTCACTTGATTTGTTTCAATACCTTGAGTTATTTCAATAACATCTTAATTGATGTCTTCACCTTCTGTTTCTTGTCCTCCCAATTTTTTCCTTCATAGAAGTCAGGTTAACCCCTGAAATACAGATGTGATCATGTAACCCCTGTGCTCAAAGATATGTTATATATGTATATATCACTTCTTACTAGTCCTCATTTTTGCCCCTAAATTCAATACAGCTTCTTTAGCTTTTTATTCATGACTTTCTTAACACTGATCTCAAATAACTTTCTCAGTATCATTTCCTCTAGTAGCCTATCCTATACATGGGCTTTGCTCATGGTTTGCAGCTCTCTTATACACTCATTGATTTCAGATCTTCACACTTTTGTTTAAGCAGTTTACTGTACTTGGAATTATCTCTTCTTCCCTATGGAATCTTTGCTGTCTTTCAAATACTCACCCAATTTTTACTTCCTTCCTGAATTTTTGCATAAGCCCCTATTTAATTGGTGTCTTCCTCAACTAAATTCCGAGGTTCCTTTTTATTTTCCTTATAGTACTTATATGATATCATATGTGTGTGTGTGTATTTGTGTGTGTGTGTATGTGTGCGTATATTGCAGATTTTTATTTTCCCTACAAATATCCAAGCTCCTTAATGAAGCAACATGGCATAGATTTAAGAATGTGAACCCTGAAGCCAAACCTAATAGGTTGAATCTAGACTTAGCCTTGAGTAGTTTCATGGTCTTGGGAAAGTCATTTAAAACTCTTTGCCTCATCTTTTACTTTATAAAATGGAGTTAATAATAATATCTTGTCTCTAAGGAATACGAATCATATCAACCATATCTTTTTACCTTGATGTTTTAACATCTGGGCCTTACTGGGATGGGGTCAGGGGTCAGCTCTACTAGGACTAGCTGAGTCCTGGATAAACAAGTTGGTCACCTGCCTTTCATATGCAAGCTAACCCACCAAAATCCAGTTTACAATATCTCTTCCATCAAGCTCTTACACTTTGGGTCAGTGCTCCCCTTCCCAGACCACCCCCCGGGCCAGGGGTGGCAACTCAGGGTAACTATTATATCCCATAGCCTGCTGATCCTAAGCCTGCTTATCTTGCCTCACTTGTTCCTTACCAGTGAAACCATAAGAAAGTCTCTGGTGCCCACATTTTCTTCCCACTCCTTTTGCCTACTAGCTAAGCCTGGTGCTTACATACATGACCTTGCGTGGTATGGCAGTTCTTTCTTCTTGAGAACAGTGAGTAGTAAACCATCTTCTCATGGCAATAATTTTCTGATCTATTGGCTTCACTGTATACTGAAAAATAATAAAACTTACACATTAAAACATAGGGTATGTTGCGAGGGTCAAATGGGTTAACATTTGTAAGTATATAGATCAATGTCTGGCATATTCATATTAGCTATTACTGATGAACATGATAATACCTAAAGCATTTTTGTGTTCTCCCACAATGTCTTGTACATAAGTTCTCAATAAACATGTTACTAACAAATGAATGCAGCTCTTCAATAACTGTTATCCTCTTAAAGAAGTCTTCATTGATGAAGAGTCAGAGGAAGTTCGTAAATGGACTAGGAAATCAAGTTATCACAAGGAAAATAAGACAATTACTGAAGGAAAATATTAGCACTAAGAAGTTGAAGGGAAGTTGGAGAGAGAGAGAGAGAAAGAGAGTGCATGCCAGCAAAGAAAACTAAAATCAGAGGTAAGAGATAAAGAAGAGATGAGAGCTAACAAGGTGTAATGATGAAAGGGGTTGTGAAAGCCAAAAAGGGAAACTCAAGGAATAGATAAATCAAATTCAATGCTTTCATTGTAATTACAAACTTTCTACTTAGGGTGTTCAGGTATGACTTATCAGTCTTCAAACATAACTGACAAAAACAGGAGTAAAGAGTAGGGTTGCTCAGGGCACATGCTTCAAAGTAAGAACTGCGTGAAATGATTCCATTTTCACTACATGAATTTTCACTTATGAAAAAATCAGACTTTTACAGAAACCATGAATTTGATGAGGACTAAAATTTTGTCATTTCTACCACAGAACAGTATGTTGTCATAGCACAGAAATAAATACTAATGGCAAAATTCCATGTCAGTGATACATTCAGAACTCGCTAATATTGCCCCTGGCAAAATTTTGCCGAGCTAGATAACATTAAAGGGGAAGAAGAACTTCTTAGAAAAAATTGGCAGACTTTCACCTATGAGAAGTCACCTGTCATGGCAGGAGAAAAGAATAACTTAGAAACCTTCAGGAAAAAAATAAATGCAAGATGATTTTGTTAGGGAAATATAACATCTTTCTCACCAACAGTGAGAATTTTTTTTTCTCACAGTTCCAGAAGAAAAAGCAGAGCTGAACTCCATCAAAGTGTCCTTATGAGGAAAAAAACAAACCCCCCCCCAAAAAAAAACAAAACTATGTCCATAAGTGTAGGAAAGCACACTGTTTCGTCTTTGATTTTTTAGGAAATATGACAAATACAAAAACAGAACAGATGTTATGTCTCCAAGCAACATCATCTTTGACACATCTTGTAATTTTGTGAAACTCACTTTATTTTATTTCTAACTTTTTAGATCATAAAGAAAGAAAGACAAAAATATTTGGTTTTTATGTTCCTTTGGGTTGTTAGTTAATTCTGTGCTCTTTTTCTATCAAACCATGAGCAAATACTTACTTTTGGGTTTCTCAATCTATAATCAAAGGGTCATTTAAGTGCAGTTACTCATTTTATTTAATTTAACTGTGTAGCATAATTATTATTTACATATTGTGAAGAAATAGCTAAAGAAAACTCTGCCAGTACTAAGAGTATTATGGTACAGTGTAAATGTATTATTTTGTCACCTCTGCAACCCTTTAGGCAAAATTACTGTTTATTTCCAAAAATAAATTTATGAATCACAAAAAGAAAATATACACAGAAAATTTGAGTCCTTTACCTGGCACAACAAATCAATGCTACAGTCAACAGCTTTGTTCTTTATTTATTAAAATCTAACCTACAATGATGAAATTATTAGACAAAGTAATGAGTCTCCATCAATCTGTCTCTAGTTTTATAAAACCCAGTTTTACTCTGTCAGCCTTGTCAATGCTACTGAATATTAATGGGAATAAAGTTAATTGCTGGGTGGAAAAGGTCTTACTCAAAGTGAAAAGGAAGCACCTTGCTGAAATCTGTCATTTTTGACAAGCCATAATTTATTTCTACTTAGTGATATGTACCGACAGGTTTCAAACCTCACTCATCTTTATCACAAATTCTAATTATTTTCATTTGGGATGTTGTTGGATCCTAAGCCTCTGACCACATTCATCATGTGCAAATAAGTTATTTCATAAAAAGTGATTACATATTCTGAGTGGAAGGGCTTTTGCCTAGAGCATAGGGAAGCAGCTACTTTCTGCGGTTCTAGAAGATATGCACATGTTTTCATTATATATCAGTCACCAAGGAGAGAAAAGCAGTGACTTTCAGAACAAGCAGGAACTATATGTGAGCCCAATAACTTGCTAGCTTATCTAAATGCTCGTCAAACAGTTTCATTCAAAGAAATGAATAATGAATAATCACTTAATGTTCATCCTGATTAGATTGTCACCTGATTGGAAACACAACATTCAGTTGTGTAAAGAATTTTAAAAAGTTTCCATTAAACTTTAAGCAGTAGTAACTTTAAAATAATGCATACACATTTTTTATTCTAAATCAGCATCAAATCAGCACCCCTCTTCACTTATCAGTTTAAGAAGTAAATTAACCTTTATAGCAAGAACTGGCCAGCTTATAAGATTTTTATTCAAAAGGACCAAATTGTAAAGTGGTAAGATTAAAATATAGTTAATATTATCTATTTCCCCTTCATATATCTTGTTCCATAATACTTGCTTTTTGATAAGAATCTGCATTTATTATTGGATACTTTGACATATTATCAGTTCAAAGTTCATTGTGGTCCTTACACAAATATTAAAAAAAGCACCAGGAAGAAAAGTAATAATCTTGGAAGAAGAGGGGTTTCTTAATGGGACCATTAAGAAACAATATTGTTTTAGAAACAATATTTTGTGGTCTAATGATTATTGGTAATGCCTTAATAAATAAAGTCCACCTGTCCCACACCCAGGTCTCTGAGCATTAGTTGTAGATTCTTCCTTATATTCAGTACCAAAGTCTAATAATATTGCAGGAGCCTGCTCTTTTCCCCTTGGCTGAAAGTAAGTGCTACATGTGACTGGCCAGCAGATTGGGTGGCGTTTATGTTGTGGTTCTTAGTCATCCCAATTTTTCTCCACCACATCCCAGTCACAATGGGGAAAAATGAAAAGCAGCTGCTAACAGCCTCACAACAGTTCTGTAATTACTTTCCTGGGCTGGCATTATATGATTTGACAATGGCCTGGGGATGTAACAAATAAGAAAAACCTTGTCATTCAATTTAAAAGGCTTCCTACCAGGCCAACACACTCCCCACTTCATCAGAATGACAGTACTCAACTCTGACACAGTCAGCGTGTTTAGTGCTGAGCGATGTAACTGCAGCCAGGTGGTGCCAAGCACAAACAACCAACTTGCTTTCTTATTGACACTGCTATTCAATTGAAAGATGAATCCTAACTTAGGCCAGAGATTCACATCTCAGGTCCGAAATGCACCAACCTATTTAGTTCAAAGAAAAAATACGAATATGTTGGAGTATTTTAGTTAAAACAGTTATTAGAAATGGCAGTCCTACTTTGTCAAAGATTTCAAGTTTCTTTGATACCTGATATATGCCATTTTCATAATTTTGCATAATCTGGTTTTATCCTACCCTTCCAAAAGGATATTATTAGGAAATGTCTCAGCCAAAGTAGACTAGCCATTTTATCAATCAACCTTATTTGTTAGTGATTTAAAACTGTAAAGGTTTTAGTCCTCATTCATCTCATTGTTCAATAAAGTGTTTGGTGAGCAGTCTTCTACCTCATTATTTGGTGACTCAGCCTCCTTCCATCTGCTGACTCCACCAATCTCCTAGGGCCACTAAAATTTCCACTCTGTCTTCTCTGATCAGCCAAGGGACAAGGGAAGAGTACAAAACCACAGGGGAAATTTAAGAACTCAGCCAAGAAAGTGCAACACATCCTTTCCACCTACATCCTGTCTAGAGCTCTTCTCACAACTGACCCTACCTAACATGCAAAGGGTTGAGAAATTGAGTCTAGCAGTATACCAAGGAAGATAGTGTCATTACCCACTGTGTCTTTACACAATAAGATGAAGGACCATTAGTAATTGTACCTTACAACCACTTAGAAAGTAAACCTACCCGTGACCATTTAATATCATGTTCCCCAGCATACTGTATAACTCTTCCCCACAAGTATCAGTGATAAGGCACATTTTTGAAGGTAGTTTTCAAAGTTAGTAGAGGTATGTTTCAACTGGTAAGATTACTAGAAGAAAAAAGAAAAACTCTTTTTCTCTTCAGAAGCCATTAATCTAGTGTTAAAAGCTGAACAAAGCATTTATTCACTCAATAATATTCATGTAGTAACTTTTATGTATCATACATTGTTCTTGGTGCTTGAAATGCATCAGTGAACAGACAAATCCCTGCTCTCAAGAGCCTTGCATTCTAGAGGAGAGAGATGGTAAAAAATAAACATGATAAGTAATTATATTATATGGTACAAATTAGATGATAAATACAAAATAATGAGTACTTAAAAAGGAGTGTTGGTTATGATAAGAATAAACTGATTGAGAAAGTGATACTTAAACTTGAAGGGGGTTAGAAATTAAAAATACAAGTGTCTAGGGGAAGAGCATTTTTAAAATTTATTTATTTATTTTGGGAAGAGCATTTTAAGCAGATGGAAAAGATGTTGCAAGGGACCTAAAACATGGGTAAATCTTACATGTCTGGTAATGCACCTGGTATAGTGGCTGTTGAGTACTAGAGAATAAGATGATATCAAAGATTTCATGGGGCCAGTTCATGTAGGACCTTATGGGCTACTGTGAAGATCCTGGTTTTTATTCCACATAAAGTGAGAAACAATTGAAAGTTTTTGAGCAGAAGAAAGATGTTATATGACTTAAATTTTAAAAACTTTAATCTGACTGCTATGATGAAAATAGAATGTAGGAGGACAGGGATAAAAACAGGCCAGTTAGAAGAATATTACAGTGATAATTCAGATAAGAAAGGTAATATGGTTTACATATGAGGTATCCACAAAAGCTCATATGTGAGACAATGCAAGAAGTTTCAGAGGTTAAATGATTAGATTATGAGAGTTGTTGGATTGATCCCTGATAAGGATTAAATGGGTGGCAACTGAAGGCAGGTAGGGTGTGGCTGGAGAAGGTAGGTCATTGGGGGTGTGCCTTTGGGGTTTATATTTTGTTCCTAATGGGAGAAAAACTCTGCTTTCTGATGGCATGGCCTGAATTGCTTTCCTCTTCTGCCATGATGTTTCATGTACCTTGGCCCCAGAGAACTGAGTTGGCCATCTGTGGACTGAGACCTCTAAAACTGTGAGCACCAAATAAACTTTTCTTCCAAACTGTTCTTCTGGTCACAGAGACAAAAAAAAAAAATTGACTAAAATAAAATGAGAGTGGAGATGAAGAAAATGGTTGGATTCTGCTTGTATTTTGAACAACAAACCTATGTGGATTAGATGTGGAATATAAATAAAATACAGAAGTCAATGAAGACAATATGATTTTTGGCACAAGCGGTTAAACGGGTGAAATTGCTATTGTCAGTGATACAAATGGCTACACGTGGAAAAGGCGTGGTGGCAGGATAACTTCCTGGCTTGGGCAAGGTGAATTTGAAATATCTATTAACTCTCAAACAGAGATATTGAAATTATCACCAATATATGAGAGTCTAAATTTCAGGAGAGAGGTTTGGATTGATGATATATATTTGGGAATCATTATCATTAGATGATAATATAATGATATCAAGAGCAAGAGATCAAGTGAGGTTCCAAAGGAGAAGGTGAGAGAGAGAAAGGAAAAATAGATCCAAGGATTGAACTCTGGAAAGCTCAAAGGTTGGAGAGGAAGCAACAGTAAAGGAGACAAAGAAATAACCAGTGAAGTGAAAGACAGTTCAGGGGAATGTCATATCCAAGAAGCAAAGTGTATCAAGGAAACAAGAATAGCCAACTGTATCAAATGCTGTTGGCAGGTCAAGATGAAGATGAATCAGACATTACTACCATATGTACATATGTGACTACACAACTGGTGTGCTTCTACATACTCCATTTATATATGATGTGTCAAAGTGCATTCTACTATCATGTATAACTAATAAGAACAAATTTAAAAAGATTTTTTACTCATATATTATGGAAAATTCTCAGTCATTATTCCAATATTGCCTTTCACCCATTTTCTTTATTAGTTTAACCTCCAAATAAATGTTTGAAACATTAAAAAAAATCAACAATTGGATTTAACAATGTGGAGCCTATTAATAACTGTGACAGGGAAATTTTGAGTGGAGTGTGGTAGTGAAGTCCAGATTGGAGCAGATAGGAGGGGATTTGGAGAAAGGAATATAGATAAGAGAGTTTTATTATCAAGGATAAAAAAATAATTTTTGCATCTGGCAGATATATTGGAAGCAAGAAAAAAATTTTAAAGATGTGTGAAATTACAGTATCTTATGTTGATGGGAATGATCCAATTGAGTGAAAAACTAAAGATAAAAGGGGACAAGGTTATACTCTGAAGTAAAGCCTTGACAAGTCAAGAGGGAATGGGGCTTTAGGGTACAAAATTAAGGATAGACTTTAGATTAGACCATGGATAATGTATCTTTGATAGTAGTCAAGAATCAGAAAATGTGGAAAATAGGAAATAGTCAGCAAAGTAGGAAGAAGAAATAAAAACATCAAAGAATAAGCAAACAAAACTCAACAATGAAGATGCCATTATTGTGGAGTTTTAGAAAAGATAACTTCTATTCAGTTCCTTTGCCCATTAGAATAGGATCGTAATTAGAATAAGTTATGTTCCAAGTATGTATAATATGTCAAAATACATTCTACTGTCATGTAAACCTAAAAAGAACAAAAAATTTTTTTAAAAGAAAAGACACTTCTAACAATTATTTCTACAGGCTTTTTGGGAAGGACACTTTGGAACTGATTAGTTATGTATGGTACCATGAATATATATGACTTGGATTTCTTGAATATCATTCTCATGATCATCCTTAATTTACCACAGTTCAAGTCCTACAATTCATTTGGGATGGTTTCCTAATTAGATTGTTGTAGGCTGAATTGTGTCTCTCAGAAAAATTGATAAAGTCTTTACTCTTGATATCTGTGAATGTGACCTCATTGTGAAATAGAATTTTTGCAGATGTGTGTGTAAGATCATAGTGTGTATTAGGCTGGGCTTTAAATATAATGAATGATATCCTTGTAAGGAGAAAGGTATTTGAAGAAATACATAGATGCACACAGATGACAGAGAGAGAGAGACAGAGTTGGAATGATACATCTAAAAGCCAAGGAATGACACAGATTGCTAACCACCACTATAAGCTAGGAAGAGACAAAGAATGATTATCCACAGAGCCTTCAAAGGAAGTATGACTCTACTGGCACCTTGCTTTCAATTGTTTAGCTTCCACTGTGAGATGATATGTTTCTATCATTTTAAGCAATTCAGTTTCTTGTAGTTCTTACTGCAGCCATAGAAAATTATATCAACCATGATTATTTCAGTCTCTATAATATTTCTAGGCTCTTTCCCTCATATAAAATGCTTTCTCCTTTCCTCTATTCAATCCCTTATATGTATTTATATCCTTTAATTAAAAATTATATATCGTATTTATGCAAAATTATCTATAACCAAATACTGAGATCCATAACAAGGTAGAGGAGAAAAAGTAGGCTATGGAAAGTTGAAAATAAAATAATATATTGTATTTGCTATCAAAATAATGCCAAGAGCTAACTCCAAGCAAATTCTGTCTGATTGGATCTGCCTCATAGAAGATCTAAAAAAATTTTCAATTTGAAAATAACCCATTTTGGAACAAAACAACTAAATTATAGATGCCAGTCATTGCCTTCATTTGCAGTCTATGCCTCTTCCATCACCCACAGTCCCTGATGAAATATGACCATAGATGATTGCATTTGCCCCAGTAACCTCTGTCCATTGGCTACAAATGATTAAAACAAATGGATACTTCAGATTCTTTCTTTTGAGAATTGAAATGAGCACTAAGTGATTATGTCAGTAGTGAAAGAGGAGCTGCAGTGTCTATAGAGAAAAATAAAAGTCAGTTCATGTGAAGCTAAAGCCACATGGCATTTTATGGGAACAGAAAGACCATGGAAAAACAATGAGAGCTGGTTTATAGAGAAACTGAATAAAATAACCTGGGAGAAGCAGAGACCTGCTATCGTGAACTTCCGTTAAAGCCAGAGTGGGTAACCTTGATCCTGAGCTTTCCAACTTGGCCTCATGAGTTGTTTTCTGTTTTTGAATTCTGTTAAGATATTTTATTGAATCCTCAAACCAAACTTCTCTATCGAGCCTACTTAAAGTAAAACACTTACATATTCTTGAAGAAGAAAAGCATACAGTAGTCTGGGGACATAGCTCAGATGGTAGAGTGCTTGCCTTGTATGCACAAGATCCTGGGTTCAATCCCCAACACACACACAAAGAAGCATACTGCATTTTATGAAGCAGATATTTTTCTGGAAGTGGATATGAAACTAAATGAAGACTACAGTAAAATGAAGATGCATTGCCAACCTTGAAAAACAATCTTTTTTCTCTTAAAATGATCTAAAATCATGAGATTTACATTATTTCTTTTATCTACCTTTGCAAAAGTTGATCAGTATTTCTAGGTTATCACGTTATGGTACTTTTCATAATAACAAGCATATTGAACCCTGATTAGTAATATGCTGACTGCTTTCTAATCTTTGCCCTCCTTTTCTAGATTATTTAATGGTGCTAGACCACTAGTAAGGTGATTTAAACAACTGCAAAATTTCCATTTTCAAATCTAGCATGATTCTCCTTTATTTGCTTGGGATAGGTCCAACTACCTCTTGCACCTCTTTAATCAGATATTGTAGGTCAAAAGTGTTCCAAGATCACAAACTAAATGGAGAAAAAAAAGTGCCATAGTATAAAAGGAATACATGCCTGATAAATAGGACTTACACCAAATATTCTGGTTTAGCTATGCAGTGTCCCCCAAAGCTCATATTAGATAATGCAGGAATGTTCAGAATGAAGTAATAAATCATGAGAGTCATGACCTAATGGTTGGATTAATCCGTTTGATGGATTAGAATTTAAATGGATTACTCAGTGGTAACTGGAGGTAGGTGGGGCATGACTGGAGGAAGTCAGTCACTAGGGTGTGCCTTTGGGGATTTTATCTTGTCCCCAGCTCCTTGCTCCCTTTCTCTCTCCTTCTTGGCTGCCATGAGCTGAGCTGATTTCCTCCATCTTGACTCCTTCTGCCATGTTGTTCTACCTTGCCTTGGACCCAGAGTAGTGGATCCTGATGACCATGGACTGAGCTTCTGAAACTGTGAAACTTAAATAAACTTCTCCTCTTCTAAGTTGTTCCTGTCAGGTATTTTGGTCAGAATGATGAAAAGATGATCAATAAACCAAGATTGATCATCATATCCTATGCTCCAAAGCCAACTGAACTGACAAAATTATCAAATAGAAGCCCTAAGCATTTTGGGACTCCAGAAGACAATAAAAGACAAACAACAAAGAAAGCCATTTATTTATGAAAAGCTGGTAGAATTTCAGGTAAAAATCAGTGGGAAGCTGTGGTCTTGTTTCATGGAGTTCCTTGCATTTCTCCATTCCCCTACTTGACCCAGTAGTTGAACAAGTGTAGGACTGGCTATGGAAACCAGTGGCTTTGCTTCCAAGAAGGGTGGAATTGCATTGGAACTGAGAGCAAAAACTCATACCTGGCAGATTTGCAGTAAAAAAAATTGAATGTGGTGGGCCTGCAGTCTGAGACTGAAGTTCTGGTTGGGATGAGTGCTATTCTTTCAAGTCAGTCAGAAATTCAACAGGAAAATCCTGGAAGTGAGAGAGCCAAGGAGGGTCTGTATAAATCCTCTATATATTCCTGACTGATGACTACATATATGTACAGAGTGATCCAAGAGAGCTAAGATGAAAATAAAATCTGGACAGACATGAAAACTAACTGAACTTTGGGTGTCTTTTTCCAAGCACACACAGACTTATCAACAAAAGTTAAGTATTATGAGATCAAGATGTTTTAGTACAATCTTTGATAAGTTATTGACTGACCACTATGCTGTGAAGGTGACTCTAGGAAGCCAAAATAAAAATAAAAAATCTTAGCAGACAGGTTAGTGGTAGCACATAGCACAAGAGACAGCATCTGCAGTGTAAATTCAACCAAGTGACAGGGGGAAAAAAGAAGGGAAGGAAGAAAGAAAGGAAGAAAGAAGGGAAGGAGTAAGGAAGGAAGGAAGGAAGAAAAGAAAGAATAAAGGAAGGGGGAGAGGGAAGAAAAGAAAAAAGGAAGGGAAAAGGAAGAGAGAGGGGAGGAAGAGAAACTCTGAACCAGGAAAAGTCATAAAAAACAGAATCTTAATGTTGCTACCATATACAACCTAAAGTGTTTAACAAAAGTAGGAGACATATTAGGCATGGTTGTGTATGCCTGTAGTCCCAGCAGCTTGGGAGCCTGAGGCAGGAGGATTGTGAGTTCAAAGTCAGCCAAAGCAAAAGCGAGGTGCTAAGCAACTCAGTGAGGCCCTGTCTCTAAATAAAATACAATATAGAGCTGGGGATGTGGCTCAATGATTAAGTCCCTCTGAGTTCTATCCTGGGTACCCAAAATAAATAAATAAAAGTAGGACACATGCAAAATAAATAAGAAAATGTTTCCTGTACCCAGAGGGGTGGGGAAAGCAAGAAATAAACTCTGACTTTGATTAGCATTCTATTTTGGTTTTATCAAACAAAGACTGTCACAGAGCTATTATAAATATATTCAACAACTGAGGCAAATCATGCACATGAAGACAATGACATATCAGGAATCTCAGTAAAGAAATAGAAACTATATAAAAAGAAACAAATAGAAATTCTTGAATTGAAAAGTACAATAACCAAAATGAGAAATTCACTAAAGTGACTCAACTGGAGATTTCAAATGAGAGAAAGAATCAGTGAACAATAAGATAGATCAATAGAAAATATCTATTCTTAAGAACAGAATCCTGAAAAAATTTTTTTTAAAAAATGGACATCACTTCAGAGATATGTGGGACAATGTCAAGCCTACCAATATACATGTAAGTTCCAAGCAAGGGGAGAAAGAAATACCTGAAGAAACAATAAGAAAAAATCCCACATTTGATAAAAAGACATTAGACTATAGATCTAGGAAGCTCAAAAAATCCTAAATAGGATACAGATACAAAGATCTGCATCTATGCAAAACACAGTAAAATTTCTGAGAGTCAAATAAACAGAGATTTTTTAAAAAAATAAACAAGAGAAAAATGATTCATTACATACTCACGAACAATATGCCTAATGGATGACTTATCAGAAGCAATAAAGTCCAAGAGACAAAGAATGACATAATCAAAGGGCCAAAAGAAATGAAAAACTATTGTCACTCAAAAATTCTGTATCCAAAAACATTCTAAAATTGTGAAGACGGTTGCACAACTCTGATTGTACGAAACCCAGCAAAATATATACCCAAATTGGTGAATCACATTTTTTTCACAGAAATTTGTTAAAAAACACAAAGAATTTCATATATAACAAAGTTATCCTTCAAACATTAAGGAAAAATACTAACTCTATCAGAAAATATAAACACAGACTAGAGGAATTAATTACTAGCATAGTTTCCTGAAAAGAAATAGCAAAAGTAGTCCTTTAGGATGAAAGGAAAAGAAATGAGACGGTAACTTAAATCCAGAGGAAAAAACAAAAAGCACTGGAAATGGTAAATATGTGGCTAAATATAAAAGACAATATGAATATTTTTTGTTTTTCTTCTATCATTTTCTCTGAAAGACATGATATTACATATAAATCAAGAACAAAATGTGCCAAATATACTCAATTTAAAAGAAGGCAATGGAACTCTCTCACAGAAAGGAATAGAAACATGGTATGTTATACTCATGTCGTGAAAGCCTAGCACTCATAAATTGAGAGAAAACAACACTCAGAAAATAGGAAAACATACATATCACCAGTGTTCTACCATTGCTTATTATGGACATATGTATTTGATAGGTAAATAATTAGTTTTATGTATATTTTAGAAAGCATTTCAGCAATAAACAGCTTTAAAATAAGTCAGCTTCACTTGTCATTCAACCCTCTGAGAGGCACTTGGAATTACAATTACTTTTTATCCACTTAGAATTTTGTAGGAATGATGGAATGCTGCAAAGATGGCAATGGTGTGAACTTAAGTCCATTTCACTCCTGAAGCCACTTTTCACACTTCTGTGACGTGAATCAATATCATGGGTACATGTCTGAGTTTGAGGCAGTCCCCTGGTAATCAAGGTGAATGATTTTTTTTTCCATAATCATCTATTAGTTTCTACTTTAAAAATGGATACCTGTCTCAACATCTTCTAATAAATTCTTACACTGGGGTACAGAAACGGTTTTCATCACTTCTTGCCCAAGTTGAAACATTTTCAATGACTTCTCATGGAAAACTTTTAGCCTATGAGTCAAGGCTCTCTATTAACTGAATTTAACCATGTTTCTGCTCTTTCAAAGAATTACAAACTGGTCTACTAATAGCAGGCCACTATAACCAAGACAATTTTTGTCAGCGGTAAAGATGAATGCAGATAAGAAAGGTGGTGGTGGTGGGGGAGAGGCAAAAACATAAAGAAGGTTGATAGAGAAAAGAACCCATCAAATATCAATAGCAAAAAACCCAGACAGACACAGAAAGTAATAAAAGTTCCTCTTTTCATGTACGTTACCTCTGTGACCTTTTATCATTACGAGAGTAAGTCAAAAGCAGCAACCAGAAGAAGCAGAAGCATTCAAGCTGAGAATTGGAGACCACCAGTAAACCCTCACCCCACTGCCCTACCCTGTGTTTCAAAAATGCTTCTTAAACCAGTTAAAAGATCATATCTCCTGGGAAGATGTGAGTTAAAGATTTGGAGTTTGAATATGTCCACTTGGAGAAAATGTAATATAATTATTTTTACTTTCCTGAAGTCCTAATATATGTTAAGATCTGGGGGAACATAATTAGTCATTTTCCTGACATTTAGATCACAGGAGGGGTATATCTTTTTATTGTGATATTTCCCACTGTTTACTGTGGATTCATTGGGAAGAGAATCTGCCCTTTTTATTACAACCCTTAAGAAGAAATCTTCTTTCTGTATTATTTTTACCCCTTTGGGCATTAAATACTTGTTTGCTGCTTAAATCAGTAGAAGCAATTTAACATTGTGGAATCACCTCATTTTAAACTCATGAATGGGTTTTGCTTTATTTTTATTCTCTCAAACTGACAATTAATGCATATATATGTATATATAGTATTGCATATATATGCATACACACACACACACACACACACACACATACACGCACACCACTCTTAGTAGGCAACCAGGTAACTGTAGCATATGCTGCAAACTATCTTTTAATTCTGACTTTATTTTAGGAGTATATGTATTAAAAATTCTG